>NW_028151991.1:0-161445 GCF_964638095.1 Poromitra crassiceps
TCTGTATTTAACCCTAGTCTCTACTCCAAAACACTCTGAATTACTGACAGTCAACTCTCTGTATTTAACCCTAGTCTCTGCTCCAAAACACTCTGAATTACTGACACAGTCAACTCTCTGTATTTAACCCTAGTCTCTGCTCCAAAACACTCTGAATTACTGACACAGTCAACTCTCTGTATTTAACCCTAGTCTCTGCTCCAAAACACTCTGAATTACTGACACAGTCAACTCCCTGTATTTAACCCTAGTCTCTGCTCCAAAACACTCTGAATTACCGACACAGTCAACTCTCTGTATTTAACCCTAGTCTCTGCTCCAAAACACTCTGAATTACTGACACAGTCAACTCTCTATATTTAACGTCTCTGCTCCAAAACACTCTGAATTACTGACACAGTCAACTCTCTGTATTTAACCCTAGTCTCTGCTCCAAAACACTCTGAATTACTGACAGTCAACTCTCTATATTTAACGTCTCTGCTCCAAAACACTCTGAATTACTGACACAGTCAACTCTCTGTATTTAACCCTAGTCTCTGCTTCAAAACACTCTGAATTACTGACACAGTCAACTGTCTGTATTTAACCCTAGTCTCTGCTCCAAAACACTCTGAATTACTGACACAGTCAACTCTCTGTATTTAACCCTAGTCTCTGCTCCAAAACACTCTGAATTACTGACACAGTCAACTCCCTGTATTTAACCCTAGTCTCTGCTCCAAAACACTCTGAATTACTGACACAGTCAACTCTCTATATTTAACGTCTCTGCTCCAAAACACTCTGAATTACTGACACAGTCAACTCTCTGTATTTAACCCTAGTCTCTGCTCCAAAACACTCTGAATTACTGACACAGTCAACTGTCTGTATTTAACCCTAGTCTCTGCTCCAAAACACTCTGAATTACTGACAGTCAACTCTCTATATTTAACGTCTCTACTCCAAAACACTGAATTACTGACAGTCAACTCTCTGTATTTAACCCTAGTCTCTGCTCCAAAACACTCTGAATTACTGACAGTCAACTCTCTATATTTAACGTCTCTACTCCAAAACACTCTGAATTACTGACAGTCAACTCTCTGTATTTAACCCTAGTCTCTGCTCCAAAACACTCTGAATTACTGACACAGTCAACTCTCTGTATTTAACCCTAGTCTCTGCTCCAAAACACTCTGAATTACTGACACAGTCAACTCTCTGTATTTAACCCTAGTCTCTGCTCCAAAACACTCTGAATTACTGACACAGTCAACTGTCTGTATTTAACCCTAGTCTCTGCTCCAAAACACTCTGAATTACTGACAGTCAACTCTCTGTATTTAACCCTAGTCTCTGCTCCAAAACACTCTGAATTATTGACACAGTCAACTCTCTGTATTTAACCCTAGTCTCTGCTCCAAAACACTCTGAATTACTGACACAGTCAACTCTCTATATTTAACGTCTCTGCTCCAAAACACTCTGAATTACTGACACAGTCAACTCTCTGTATTTAACCCTAGTCTCTGCTCCAAAACACTCTGAATTACTGACACAGTCAACTCTCTGTATTTAACCCTAGTCTCTGCTCCAAAACACTCTGAATTACTGACACAGTCAACTGTCTGTATTTAACCCTAGTCTCTGCTCCAAAACACTCTGAATTACTGACACAGTCAACTCTCTGTATTTAACCCTAGTCTCTGCTCCAAAACACTCTGAATTACTGACACAGTCAACTCTCTGTATTTAACCCTAGTCTCTGCTCCAAAACACTCTGAGTTACTGACACAGTCAACTCTCTGTATTTAACCCTAGTCTCTGCTCCAAAACACTCTGAATTACTGACACAGTCAACTCTCTGTATTTAACCCTAGTCTCTGCTCCAAAACACTCTGAATTACTGACACAGTCAACTCTTTGTATTTAACCCTAGTCTCTACTCCAAAACACTCTGAATTACTGACAGTCAACTCTCTGTATTTAACCCTAGTCTCTGCTCCAAAACACTCTGAATTACTGACACAGTCAACTCTCTGTATTTAACCCTAGTCTCTGCTCCAAAACACTCTGAATTACTGACACAGTCAACTCTCTGTATTTAACCCTAGTCTCTGCTCCAAAACACTCTGAATTACTGACACAGTCAACTCCCTGTATTTAACCCTAGTCTCTGCTCCAAAACACTCTGAATTACCGACACAGTCAACTCTCTGTATTTAACCCTAGTCTCTGCTCCAAAACACTCTGAATTACTGACACAGTCAACTCTCTATATTTAACGTCTCTGCTCCAAAACACTCTGAATTACTGACACAGTCAACTCTCTGTATTTAACCCTAGTCTCTGCTCCAAAACACTCTGAATTACTGACAGTCAACTCTCTATATTTAACGTCTCTGCTCCAAAACACTCTGAGTTACTGACACAGTCAACTCTCTGTATTTAACCCTAGTCTCTGCTCCAAAACACTCTGAATTACTGACACAGTCAACTCTCTGTATTTAACCCTAGTCTCTGCTCCAAAACACTCTGAATTACTGACACAGTCAACTCTCTGTATTTAACCCTAGTCTCTGCTCCAAAACACTCTGAATTACTGACACAGTCAACTGTCTGTATTTAACCCTAGTCTCTGCTCCAAAACACTCTGAATTACTGACACAGTCAACTCTCTGTATTTAACCCTAGTCTCTACTCCAAAACACTCTGAATTACTGACCCAGTCAACTCTCTGTATTTAACCCTAGTCTCTGCTCCAAAACACTCTGAACTACTGACACAGTCAACTCTCTGTATTTAACGTCTCTGCTCCAAAACACTCTGAGTTACTGACACAGTCAACTGTCTGTATTTAACCCTAGTCTCTGCTCCAAAACACTCTGAATTACTGACACAGTCAACTCTCTGTATTTAACCCTAGTCTCTGCTCCAAAACACTCTGAACTACTGACACAGTCAACTCTCTGTATTTAACCCTAGTCTCTGCTCCAAAACACTCTGAATTACTGACACAGTCAACTGTCTGTATTTAACCCTAGTCTCTGCTCCAAAACACTCTGAATTACTGACACAGTCAACTCTCTATATTTAACGTCTCTGCTCCAAAACACTCTGAATTACTGACACAGTCAACTGTCTGTATTTAACCCTAGTCTCTGCTCCAAAACACTCTGAATTACTGACACAGTCAACTCTCTGTATTTAACCCTAGTCTCTACTCCAAAACACTCTGAATTACTGACACAGTCAACTCTCTGTATTTAACCCTAGTCTCTGCTCCAAAACACTCTGAACTACTGACACAGTCAACTCTCTGTATTTAACGTCTCTGCTCCAAAACACTCTGAGTTACTGACACAGTCAACTGTCTGTATTTAACCCTAGTCTCTGCTCCAAAACACTCTGAATTACTGACACAGTCAACTCTCTGTATTTAACCCTAGTCTCTGCTCCAAAACACTCTGAACTACTGACACAGTCAACTCTCTGTATTTAACCCTAGTCTCTGCTCCAAAACACTCTGAGTTACTGACACAGTCAACTCTCTGTATTTAACCCTAGTCTCTGCTCCAAAACACTCTGAATTACTGACACAGTCAACTCTCTGTATTTAACCCTAGTCTCTGCTCCAAAACACTCTGAATTACTGACACAGTCAACTCTCTGTATTTAACCCTAGTCTCTGCTCCAAAACACTCTGAGTTACTGACACAGTCAACTCTCTGTATTTAACCCTAGTCTCTGCTCCAAAACACTCTGAATTACTGACACAGTCAACTCTCTATATTTAACGTCTCTGCTCCAAAACACTCTGAATTACTGACAGTCAACTCTCTGTATTTAACCCTAGTCTCTGCTCCAAAACACTCTGAATTACTGACACAGTCAACTCTCTGTATTTAACCCTAGTCTCTGCTCCAAAACACTCTGAATTACTGACACAGTCAACTCTCTGTATTTAACCCTAGTCTCTGCTCCAAAACACTCTGAATTACTGACACAGTCAACTCCCTGTATTTAACCCTAGTCTCTGCTCCAAAACACTCTGAATTACCGACACAGTCAACTCTCTGTATTTAACCCTAGTCTCTGCTCCAAAACACTCTGAATTACTGACACAGTCAACTCTCTATATTTAACGTCTCTGCTCCAAAACACTCTGAATTACTGACACAGTCAACTCTCTGTATTTAACCCTAGTCTCTGCTCCAAAACACTCTGAATTACTGACAGTCAACTCTCTATATTTAACGTCTCTGCTCCAAAACACTCTGAATTACTGACACAGTCAACTCTCTGTATTTAACCCTAGTCTCTGCTTCAAAACACTCTGAATTACTGACACAGTCAACTGTCTGTATTTAACCCTAGTCTCTGCTCCAAAACACTCTGAATTACTGACACAGTCAACTCTCTGTATTTAACCCTAGTCTCTGCTCCAAAACACTCTGAATTACTGACACAGTCAACTCCCTGTATTTAACCCTAGTCTCTGCTCCAAAACACTCTGAATTACTGACACAGTCAACTCTCTATATTTAACGTCTCTGCTCCAAAACACTCTGAATTACTGACACAGTCAACTCTCTGTATTTAACCCTAGTCTCTGCTCCAAAACACTCTGAATTACTGACACAGTCAACTGTCTGTATTTAACCCTAGTCTCTGCTCCAAAACACTCTGAATTACTGACAGTCAACTCTCTATATTTAACGTCTCTACTCCAAAACACTGAATTACTGACAGTCAACTCTCTGTATTTAACCCTAGTCTCTGCTCCAAAACACTCTGAATTACTGACAGTCAACTCTCTATATTTAACGTCTCTACTCCAAAACACTCTGAATTACTGACAGTCAACTCTCTGTATTTAACCCTAGTCTCTGCTCCAAAACACTCTGAATTACTGACACAGTCAACTCTCTGTATTTAACCCTAGTCTCTGCTCCAAAACACTCTGAATTACTGACACAGTCAACTCTCTGTATTTAACCCTAGTCTCTGCTCCAAAACACTCTGAATTACTGACACAGTCAACTGTCTGTATTTAACCCTAGTCTCTGCTCCAAAACACTCTGAATTACTGACAGTCAACTCTCTGTATTTAACCCTAGTCTCTGCTCCAAAACACTCTGAATTATTGACACAGTCAACTCTCTGTATTTAACCCTAGTCTCTGCTCCAAAACACTCTGAATTACTGACACAGTCAACTCTCTATATTTAACGTCTCTGCTCCAAAACACTCTGAATTACTGACACAGTCAACTCTCTGTATTTAACCCTAGTCTCTGCTCCAAAACACTCTGAATTACTGACACAGTCAACTCTCTGTATTTAACCCTAGTCTCTGCTCCAAAACACTCTGAATTACTGACACAGTCAACTGTCTGTATTTAACCCTAGTCTCTGCTCCAAAACACTCTGAATTACTGACACAGTCAACTCTCTGTATTTAACCCTAGTCTCTGCTCCAAAACACTCTGAATTACTGACACAGTCAACTCTCTGTATTTAACCCTAGTCTCTGCTCCAAAACACTCTGAGTTACTGACACAGTCAACTCTCTGTATTTAACCCTAGTCTCTGCTCCAAAACACTCTGAATTACTGACACAGTCAACTCTCTGTATTTAACCCTAGTCTCTGCTCCAAAACACTCTGAATTACTGACACAGTCAACTCTTTGTATTTAACCCTAGTCTCTACTCCAAAACACTCTGAATTACTGACAGTCAACTCTCTGTATTTAACCCTAGTCTCTGCTCCAAAACACTCTGAATTACTGACACAGTCAACTCTCTGTATTTAACCCTAGTCTCTGCTCCAAAACACTCTGAATTACTGACACAGTCAACTCTCTGTATTTAACCCTAGTCTCTGCTCCAAAACACTCTGAATTACTGACACAGTCAACTCCCTGTATTTAACCCTAGTCTCTGCTCCAAAACACTCTGAATTACCGACACAGTCAACTCTCTGTATTTAACCCTAGTCTCTGCTCCAAAACACTCTGAATTACTGACACAGTCAACTCTCTATATTTAACGTCTCTGCTCCAAAACACTCTGAATTACTGACACAGTCAACTCTCTGTATTTAACCCTAGTCTCTGCTCCAAAACACTCTGAATTACTGACAGTCAACTCTCTATATTTAACGTCTCTGCTCCAAAACACTCTGAGTTACTGACACAGTCAACTCTCTCTATTTAACCCTAGTCTCTGCTCCAAAACACTCTGAATTACTGACACAGTCAACTCTCTGTATTTAACCCTAGTCTCTGCTCCAAAACACTCTGAATTACTGACACAGTCAACTCTCTGTATTTAACCCTAGTCTCTGCTCCAAAACACTCTGAATTACTGACACAGTCAACTGTCTGTATTTAACCCTAGTCTCTGCTCCAAAACACTCTGAATTACTGACACAGTCAACTCTCTGTATTTAACCCTAGTCTCTACTCCAAAACACTCTGAATTACTGACCCAGTCAACTCTCTGTATTTAACCCTAGTCTCTGCTCCAAAACACTCTGAACTACTGACACAGTCAACTCTCTGTATTTAACGTCTCTGCTCCAAAACACTCTGAGTTACTGACACAGTCAACTGTCTGTATTTAACCCTAGTCTCTGCTCCAAAACACTCTGAATTACTGACACAGTCAACTCTCTGTATTTAACCCTAGTCTCTGCTCCAAAACACTCTGAACTACTGACACAGTCAACTCTCTGTATTTAACCCTAGTCTCTGCTCCAAAACACTCTGAATTACTGACACAGTCAACTGTCTGTATTTAACCCTAGTCTCTGCTCCAAAACACTCTGAATTACTGACACAGTCAACTCTCTATATTTAACGTCTCTGCTCCAAAACACTCTGAATTACTGACACAGTCAACTGTCTGTATTTAACCCTAGTCTCTGCTCCAAAACACTCTGAATTACTGACACAGTCAACTCTCTGTATTTAACCCTAGTCTCTACTCCAAAACACTCTGAATTACTGACACAGTCAACTCTCTGTATTTAACCCTAGTCTCTGCTCCAAAACACTCTGAACTACTGACACAGTCAACTCTCTGTATTTAACGTCTCTGCTCCAAAACACTCTGAGTTACTGACACAGTCAACTGTCTGTATTTAACCCTAGTCTCTGCTCCAAAACACTCTGAATTACTGACACAGTCAACTCTCTGTATTTAACCCTAGTCTCTGCTCCAAAACACTCTGAACTACTGACACAGTCAACTCTCTGTATTTAACCCTAGTCTCTGCTCCAAAACACTCTGAGTTACTGACACAGTCAACTCTCTGTATTTAACCCTAGTCTCTGCTCCAAAACACTCTGAATTACTGACACAGTCAACTCTCTGTATTTAACCCTAGTCTCTGCTCCAAAACACTCTGAATTACTGACACAGTCAACTCTCTGTATTTAACCCTAGTCTCTGCTCCAAAACACTCTGAGTTACTGACACAGTCAACTCTCTGTATTTAACCCTAGTCTCTGCTCCAAAACACTCTGAATTACTGACACAGTCAACTCTCTATATTTAACGTCTCTGCTCCAAAACACTCTGAGTTACTGACACAGTCAACTGTCTGTATTTAACCCTAGTCTCTGCTCCAAAACACTCTGAATTACTGACACAGTCAACTCTCTGTATTTAACCCTAGTCTCTGCTCCAAAACACTCTGAATTACTGACAGTCAACTCTCTGTAATTAACCCTAGTCTCTGCTCCAAAACACTCTGAATTACTGACACAGTCAACTCTCTATATTTAACGTATCTGCTCCAAAACACTCTGAATTACTGACACAGTCAACTCTCTGTATTTAACCCTAGTCTCTGCTCCAAAACACTCTGAATTACTGACAGTCAACTCTCTGTATTTAACCCTAGTCTCTGCTCCAAAACACTCTGAATTACTGACACAGTCAACTCCCTGTATTTAACCCTAGTCTCTGCTCCAAAACACTCTGAATTACCGACACAGTCAACTCTCTGTATTTAACGTCTCTGCTCCAAAACACTCTGAATTACTGACACAGTCAACTGTCTGTATTTAACCCTAGTCTCTGCTCCAAAACACTCTGAATTACTGACACAGTCAACTCTCTATATTTAACGTCTCTGCTCCAAAACACTCTGAGTTACTGACACAGTCAACTCTCTGTATTTAACCCTAGTCTCTGCTCCAAAACACTCTGAATTACTGACACAGTCAACTCTCTGTATTTAACCCTAGTCTCTGCTCCAAAACACTCTGAATTACTGACACAGTCAACTCTCTGTATTTAACCCTAGTCTCTGCTCCAAAACACTCTGAATTACTGACACAGTCAACTGTCTGTATTTAACCCTAGTCTCTGCTCCAAAACACTCTGAATTACTGACAGTCAACTCTCTGTATTTAACCCTAGTCTCTGCTCCAAAACACTCTGAATTATTGACACAGTCAACTCTCTGTATTTAACCCTAGTCTCTGCTCCAAAACACTCTGAATTACTGACACAGTCAACTCTCTATATTTAACGTCTCTGCTCCAAAACACTCTGAATTACTGACACAGTCAACTCTCTGTATTTAACCCTAGTCTCTGCTCCAAAACACTCTGAATTACTGACACAGTCAACTCTCTGTATTTAACCCTAGTCTCTGCTCCAAAACACTCTGAATTACTGACACAGTCAACTGTCTGTATTTAACCCTAGTCTCTGCTCCAAAACACTCTGAATTACTGACACAGTCAACTCTCTGTATTTAACCCTAGTCTCTGCTCCAAAACACTCTGAATTACTGACACAGTCAACTCTCTGTATTTACCCCTAGTCTCTGCTCCAAAACACTCTGAGTTACTGACACAGTCAACTCTCTGTATTTAACCCTAGTCTCTGCTCCAAAACACTCTGTATTACTGACACAGTCAACTCTCTGTATTTAACCCTAGTCTCTGCTCCAAAACACTCTGAATTACTGACACAGTCAACTCTCTGTATTTAACCCTAGTCTCTACTCCAAAACACTCTGAATTACTGACAGTCAACTCTCTGTATTTAACCCTAGTCTCTGCTCCAAAACACTCTGAATTACTGACACAGTCAACTCTCTGTATTTAACCCTAGTCTCTGCTCCAAAACACTCTGAATTACTGACACAGTCAACTCTCTGTATTTAACCCTAGTCTCTGCTCCAAAACACTCTGAATTACTGACACAGTCAACTCCCTGTATTTAACCCTAGTCTCTGCTCCAAAACACTCTGAATTACTGACACAGTCAACTCTCTATATTTAACGTCTCTGCTCCAAAACACTCTGAATTACTGACACAGTCAACTCTCTGTATTTAACCCTAGTCTCTGCTCCAAAACACTCTGAATTACTGACAGTCAACTCTCTATATTTAACGTCTCTGCTCCAAAACACTCTGAGTTACTGACACAGTCAACTCTCTGTATTTAACCCTAGTCTCTGCTCCAAAACACTCTGAATTACTGACACAGTCAACTCTCTGTATTTAACCCTAGTCTCTGCTCCAAAACACTCTGAATTACTGACACAGTCAACTCTCTGTATTTAACCCTAGTCTCTGCTCCAAAACACTCTGAATTACTGACACAGTCAACTGTCTGTATTTAACCCTAGTCTCTGCTCCAAAACACTCTGAATTACTGACAGTCAACTCTCTGTATTTAACCCTAGTCTCTGCTCCAAAACACTCTGAATTATTGACACAGTCAACTCTCTGTATTTAACCCTAGTCTCTGCTCCAAAACACTCTGAATTACTGACACAGTCAACTCTCTATATTTAACGTCTCTGCTCCAAAACACTCTGAATTACTGACACAGTCAACTCTCTGTATTTAACCCTAGTCTCTGCTCCAAAACACTCTGAATTACTGACACAGTCAACTCTCTGTATTTAACCCTAGTCTCTGCTCCAAAACACTCTGAATTACTGACACAGTCAACTGTCTGTATTTAACCCTAGTCTCTGCTCCAAAACACTCTGAATTACTGACACAGTCAACTCTCTGTATTTAACCCTAGTCTCTGCTCCAAAACACTCTGAATTACTGACACAGTCAACTCTCTGTATTTAACCCTAGTCTCTGCTCCAAAACACTCTGAGTTACTGACACAGTCAACTCTCTGTATTTAACCCTAGTCTCTGCTCCAAAACACTCTGAATTACTGACACAGTCAACTCTCTGTATTTAACCCTAGTCTCTGCTCCAAAACACTCTGAATTACTGACACAGTCAACTCTCTGTATTTAACCCTAGTCTCTACTCCAAAACACTCTGAATTACTGACAGTCAACTCTCTGTATTTAACCCTAGTCTCTGCTCCAAAACACTCTGAATTACTGACACAGTCAACTCTCTGTATTTAACCCTAGTCTCTGCTCCAAAACACTCTGAATTACTGACACAGTCAACTCTCTGTATTTAACCCTAGTCTCTGCTCCAAAACACTCTGAATTACTGACACAGTCAACTCCCTGTATTTAACCCTAGTCTCTGCTCCAAAACACTCTGAATTACCGACACAGTCAACTCTCTGTATTTAACCCTAGTCTCTGCTCCAAAACACTCTGAATTACTGACACAGTCAACTCTCTATATTTAACGTCTCTGCTCCAAAACACTCTGAATTACTGACACAGTCAACTCTCTGTATTTAACCCTAGTCTCTGCTCCAAAACACTCTGAATTACTGACAGTCAACTCTCTATATTTAACGTCTCTGCTCCAAAACACTCTGAATTACTGACACAGTCAACTCTCTGTATTTAACCCTAGTCTCTGCTTCAAAACACTCTGAATTACTGACACAGTCAACTGTCTGTATTTAACCCTAGTCTCTGCTCCAAAACACTCTGAATTACTGACACAGTCAACTCTCTGTATTTAACCCTAGTCTCTGCTCCAAAACACTCTGAATTACTGACACAGTCAACTCCCTGTATTTAACCCTAGTCTCTGCTCCAAAACACTCTGAATTACTGACACAGTCAACTCTCTATATTTAACGTCTCTGCTCCAAAACACTCTGAATTACTGACACAGTCAACTCTCTGTATTTAACCCTAGTCTCTGCTCCAAAACACTCTGAATTACTGACACAGTCAACTGTCTGTATTTAACCCTAGTCTCTGCTCCAAAACACTCTGAATTACTGACAGTCAACTCTCTATATTTAACGTCTCTACTCCAAAACACTCTGAATTACTGACAGTCAACTCTCTGTATTTAACCCTAGTCTCTGCTCCAAAACACTCTGAATTACTGACAGTCAACTCTCTATATTTAACGTCTCTACTCCAAAACACTCTGAATTACTGACAGTCAACTCTCTGTATTTAACCCTAGTCTCTGCTCCAAAACACTCTGAATTACTGACACAGTCAACTCCCTGTATTTAACCCTAGTCTCTGCTCCAAAACACTCTGAATTACCGACACAGTCAACTCTCTGTATTTAACCCTAGTCTCTGCTCCAAAACACTCTGAATTACTGACACAGTCAACTGTCTGTATTTAACCCTAGTCTCTGCTCCAAAACACTCTGAATTACTGACACAGTCAACTCTCTATATTTAACGTCTCTGCTCCAAAACACTCTGAATTACTGACACAGTCAACTGTCTGTATTTAACCCTAGTCTCTGCTCCAAAACACTCTGAATTACTGACACAGTCAACTCTCTGTATTTAACCCTAGTCTCTACTCCAAAACACTCTGAATTACTGACACAGTCAACTCTCTGTATTTAACCCTAGTCTCTGCTCCAAAACACTCTGAACTACTGACACAGTCAACTCTCTGTATTTAACGTCTCTGCTCCAAAACACTCTGAGTTACTGACACAGTCAACTGTCTGTATTTAACCCTAGTCTCTGCTCCAAAACACTCTGAATTACTGACACAGTCAACTCTCTGTATTTAACCCTAGTCTCTGCTCCAAAACACTCTGAACTACTGACACAGTCAACTCTCTGTATTTAACCCTAGTCTCTGCTCCAAAACACTCTGAGTTACTGACACAGTCAACTCTCTGTATTTAACCCTAGTCTCTGCTCCAAAACACTCTGAATTACTGACACAGTCAACTCTCTGTATTTAACCCTAGTCTCTGCTCCAAAACACTCTGAATTACTGACACAGTCAACTCTCTGTATTTAACCCTAGTCTCTGCTCCAAAACACTCTGAGTTACTGACACAGTCAACTCTCTGTATTTAACCCTAGTCTCTCCTCCAAAACACTCTGAATTACTGACACAGTCAACTCTCTATATTTAACGTCTCTGCTCCAAAACACTCTGAGTTACTGACACAGTCAACTGTCTGTATTTAACCCTAGTCTCTGCTCCAAAACACTCTGAATTACTGACACAGTCAACTCTCTGTATTTAACCCTAGTCTCTGCTCCAAAACACTCTGAATTACTGACAGTCAACTCTCTGTATTTAACCCTAGTCTCTGCTCCAAAACACTCTGAATTACTGACACAGTCAACTCTCTATATTTAACGTATCTGCTCCAAAACACTCTGAATTACTGACACAGTCAACTCTCTGTATTTAACCCTAGTCTCTGCTCCAAAACACTCTGAATTACTGACAGTCAACTCTCTGTATTTAACCCTAGTCTCTGCTCCAAAACACTCTGAATTACTGACACAGTCAACTCCCTGTATTTAACCCTAGTCTCTGCTCCAAAACACTCTGAATTACCGACACAGTCAACTCTCTGTATTTAACGTCTCTGCTCCAAAACACTCTGAATTACTGACACAGTCAACTGTCTGTATTTAACCCTAGTCTCTACTCCAAAACACTCTGAATTACTGACACAGTCAACTCTCTATATTTAACGTCTCTGCTCCAAAACACTCTGAATTACCGACACAGTCAACTCTCTGTATTTAACTCATTGAGTGCCAGCCACTTTTGGAGAACGGACGCTCCCAGTGCCAGAGTTTTCAGAGCGTTTTCAGTGATTTCTCGAGGCCCACAGAATATTGTGTGATATTACTATGTAAACACCGAACACGCAAAAAGAACAAGGAGACTCTATTGTATCATCAGGAAAAAAAAGTTTATTGATACCATTTTCCGTTCTTTAGTTATGAGCCGGAGAAGATAGGTTGTTTTCAGCGTTTTCAGGCATTTCAAATTATAAGCTGAGATATTCAGCCTTTTGTGAAATGCAGCATTTCAAGCACATTCACTGACTCTAGATAATATTTTCTGATGTAGTGATGTGGTGTAGTTGTGTCCTGCCCTGCGTGCCCCACCCCCCCTCCCCCCCCTCAGCTGAAAACTCCTCCCCACACTAGTAACACACAGCCTCGCACCAAGCGTCTATTTTCGGAATGCTTTTGGTGCGCCGCCTCCCAGGCAGCGCAACATGGAGAAGCCACACGCGGACTGCAGTGAAAGGTTTGGCTTTTCAGTGTCGCGCTGCTGCTTTTCTAGCGGCTAATCATGTGGAGAAACTATGCTGACAGACAGACAGAGGCAGAAGGACTCAGTTGTGTGCGCGGATTGACTGTGTTCGCACGCACCGTCAGTTGCAGCCAGAACAATCTACATGGCTCTGGACTGCAGCATGAGCGGGTTCTCTTTGATCAAGGCTATTTCAGGCTGTGTATTCCTGACATTTCTGTAATCTGGAGAGCACTGTCGCCACCTAAGGGTTCTGTAAAATAGGTTATAGACCTCCAATAGCTACTATAGTTGTACAGGAGCTGCGGAAGGCTTTGATCGACGTCCCGCCGTCAAAAAACGCACTGGACGTCGAAGGACGTCCGTGGCACTCTACGTCACTATTTAATTGGACGTCGAAGGACGTCCATGGCACTCAATGAGTTAACGTCTCTGCTCCAAAACACTCTGAATTACTGACACAGTCAACTCTCTATATTTAACGTATCTGCTCCAAAACACTCTGAATTACTGACAGTCAACTCTCTGTATTTAACCCTAGTCTCTGCTCCAAAACACTCTGAATTACTGACACAGTCAACTCCCTGTATTTAACCCTAGTCTCTGCTTCAAAACACTCTGAATTACCGACACAGTCAACTCTCTGTATTTAACGTCTCTGCTCCAAAACACTCTGAATTACTGACACAGTCAACTGTCTGTATTTAACCCTAGTCTCTGCTCCAAAACACTCTGAATTACTGACACAGTCAACTCTCTATATTTAACGTCTCTGCTCCAAAACACTCTGAGTTACTGACACAGTCAACTCTCTGTATTTAACCCTAGTCTCTGCTCCAAAACACTCTGAGTTACTGACACAGTCAACTGTCTGTATTTAACCCTAGTCTCTGCTCCAAAACACTCTGAATTACTGACACAGTCAACTCTCTGTATTTAACCCTAGTCTCTGCTCCAAAACACTCTGAATTACTGACACAGTCAACTCTCTATATTTAACGTCTCTGCTCCAAAACACTCTGAATTACTGACACAGTCAACTCTCTGTATTTAACCCTAGTCTCTGCTCCAAAACACTCTGAATTACTGACACAGTCAACTCTCTGTATTTAACCCTAGTCTCTGCTCCAAAACACTCTGAATTACTGACACAGTCAACTCTCTGTATTTAACCCTAGTCTCTGCTCCAAAACACTCTGAATTACTGACACAGTCAACTCTCTGTATTTAACCCTAGTCTCTGCTCCAAAACACTCTGAATTACTGACACAGTCAACTGTCTGTATTTAACCCTAGTCTCTGCTCCAAAACACTCTGAATTACTGACACAGTCAACTCTCTGTATTTAACCCTAGTCTCTACTCCAAAACACTCTGAATTACTGACCCAGTCAACTCTCTGTATTTAACCCTAGTCTCTGCTCCAAAACACTCTGAACTACTGACACAGTCAACTCTCTGTATTTAACGTCTCTGCTCCAAAACACTCTGAGTTACTGACACAGTCAACTGTCTGTATTTAACCCTAGTCTCTGCTCCAAAACACTCTGAATTACTGACACAGTCAACTCTCTGTATTTAACCCTAGTCTCTGCTCCAAAACACTCTGAACTACTGACACAGTCAACTCTCTGTATTTAACCCTAGTCTCTGCTCCAAAACACTCTGAATTACTGACACAGTCAACTGTCTGTATTTAACCCTAGTCTCTGCTCCAAAACACTCTGAATTACTGACACAGTCAACTCTCTATATTTAACGTCTCTGCTCCAAAACACTCTGAATTACTGACACAGTCAACTGTCTGTATTTAACCCTAGTCTCTGCTCCAAAACACTCTGAATTACTGACACAGTCAACTCTCTGTATTTAACCCTAGTCTCTACTCCAAAACACTCTGAATTACTGACACAGTCAACTCTCTGTATTTAACCCTAGTCTCTGCTCCAAAACACTCTGAACTACTGACACAGTCAACTCTCTGTATTTAACGTCTCTGCTCCAAAACACTCTGAGTTACTGACACAGTCAACTGTCTGTATTTAACCCTAGTCTCTGCTCCAAAACACTCTGAATTACTGACACAGTCAACTCTCTGTATTTAACCCTAGTCTCTGCTCCAAAACACTCTGAACTACTGACACAGTCAACTCTCTGTATTTAACCCTAGTCTCTGCTCCAAAACACTCTGAGTTACTGACACAGTCAACTCTCTGTATTTAACCCTAGTCTCTGCTCCAAAACACTCTGAATTACTGACACAGTCAACTCTCTGTATTTAACCCTAGTCTCTGCTCCAAAACACTCTGAATTACTGACACAGTCAACTCTCTGTATTTAACCCTAGTCTCTGCTCCAAAACACTCTGAGTTACTGACACAGTCAACTCTCTGTATTTAACCCTAGTCTCTGCTCCAAAACACTCTGAATTACTGACACAGTCAACTCTCTATATTTAACGTCTCTGCTCCAAAACACTCTGAGTTACTGACACAGTCAACTGTCTGTATTTAACCCTAGTCTCTGCTCCAAAACACTCTGAATTACTGACACAGTCAACTCTCTGTATTTAACCCTAGTCTCTGCTCCAAAACACTCTGAATTACTGACAGTCAACTCTCTGTAATTAACCCTAGTCTCTGCTCCAAAACACTCTGAATTACTGACACAGTCAACTCTCTATATTTAACGTATCTGCTCCAAAACACTCTGAATTACTGACACAGTCAACTCTCTGTATTTAACCCTAGTCTCTGCTCCAAAACACTCTGAATTACTGACAGTCAACTCTCTGTATTTAACCCTAGTCTCTGCTCCAAAACACTCTGAATTACTGACACAGTCAACTCCCTGTATTTAACCCTAGTCTCTGCTCCAAAACACTCTGAATTACCGACACAGTCAACTCTCTGTATTTAACGTCTCTGCTCCAAAACACTCTGAATTACTGACACAGTCAACTGTCTGTATTTAACCCTAGTCTCTGCTCCAAAACACTCTGAATTACTGACACAGTCAACTCTCTATATTTAACGTCTCTGCTCCAAAACACTCTGAGTTACTGACACAGTCAACTCTCTGTATTTAACCCTAGTCTCTGCTCCAAAACACTCTGAATTACTGACACAGTCAACTCTCTGTATTTAACCCTAGTCTCTGCTCCAAAACACTCTGAATTACTGACACAGTCAACTCTCTGTATTTAACCCTAGTCTCTGCTCCAAAACACTCTGAATTACTGACACAGTCAACTGTCTGTATTTAACCCTAGTCTCTGCTCCAAAACACTCTGAATTACTGACAGTCAACTCTCTGTATTTAACCCTAGTCTCTGCTCCAAAACACTCTGAATTATTGACACAGTCAACTCTCTGTATTTAACCCTAGTCTCTGCTCCAAAACACTCTGAATTACTGACACAGTCAACTCTCTATATTTAACGTCTCTGCTCCAAAACACTCTGAATTACTGACACAGTCAACTCTCTGTATTTAACCCTAGTCTCTGCTCCAAAACACTCTGAATTACTGACACAGTCAACTCTCTGTATTTAACCCTAGTCTCTGCTCCAAAACACTCTGAATTACTGACACAGTCAACTGTCTGTATTTAACCCTAGTCTCTGCTCCAAAACACTCTGAATTACTGACACAGTCAACTCTCTGTATTTAACCCTAGTCTCTGCTCCAAAACACTCTGAATTACTGACACAGTCAACTCTCTGTATTTAACCCTAGTCTCTGCTCCAAAACACTCTGAGTTACTGACACAGTCAACTCTCTGTATTTAACCCTAGTCTCTGCTCCAAAACACTCTGTATTACTGACACAGTCAACTCTCTGTATTTAACCCTAGTCTCTGCTCCAAAACACTCTGAATTACTGACACAGTCAACTCTCTGTATTTAACCCTAGTCTCTACTCCAAAACACTCTGAATTACTGACAGTCAACTCTCTGTATTTAACCCTAGTCTCTGCTCCAAAACACTCTGAATTACTGACACAGTCAACTCTCTGTATTTAACCCTAGTCTCTGCTCCAAAACACTCTGAATTACTGACACAGTCAACTCTCTGTATTTAACCCTAGTCTCTGCTCCAAAACACTCTGAATTACTGACACAGTCAACTCCCTGTATTTAACCCTAGTCTCTGCTCCAAAACACTCTGAATTACTGACACAGTCAACTCTCTATATTTAACGTCTCTGCTCCAAAACACTCTGAATTACTGACACAGTCAACTCTCTGTATTTAACCCTAGTCTCTGCTCCAAAACACTCTGAATTACTGACAGTCAACTCTCTATATTTAACGTCTCTGCTCCAAAACACTCTGAGTTACTGACACAGTCAACTCTCTGTATTTAACCCTAGTCTCTGCTCCAAAACACTCTGAATTACTGACACAGTCAACTCTCTGTATTTAACCCTAGTCTCTGCTCCAAAACACTCTGAATTACTGACACAGTCAACTCTCTGTATTTAACCCTAGTCTCTGCTCCAAAACACTCTGAATTACTGACACAGTCAACTGTCTGTATTTAACCCTAGTCTCTGCTCCAAAACACTCTGAATTACTGACAGTCAACTCTCTGTATTTAACCCTAGTCTCTGCTCCAAAACACTCTGAATTATTGACACAGTCAACTCTCTGTATTTAACCCTAGTCTCTGCTCCAAAACACTCTGAATTACTGACACAGTCAACTCTCTATATTTAACGTCTCTGCTCCAAAACACTCTGAATTACTGACACAGTCAACTCTCTGTATTTAACCCTAGTCTCTGCTCCAAAACACTCTGAATTACTGACACAGTCAACTCTCTGTATTTAACCCTAGTCTCTGCTCCAAAACACTCTGAATTACTGACACAGTCAACTGTCTGTATTTAACCCTAGTCTCTGCTCCAAAACACTCTGAATTACTGACACAGTCAACTCTCTGTATTTAACCCTAGTCTCTGCTCCAAAACACTCTGAATTACTGACACAGTCAACTCTCTGTATTTAACCCTAGTCTCTGCTCCAAAACACTCTGAGTTACTGACACAGTCAACTCTCTGTATTTAACCCTAGTCTCTGCTCCAAAACACTCTGAATTACTGACACAGTCAACTCTCTGTATTTAACCCTAGTCTCTGCTCCAAAACACTCTGAATTACTGACACAGTCAACTCTCTGTATTTAACCCTAGTCTCTACTCCAAAACACTCTGAATTACTGACAGTCAACTCTCTGTATTTAACCCTAGTCTCTGCTCCAAAACACTCTGAATTACTGACACAGTCAACTCTCTGTATTTAACCCTAGTCTCTGCTCCAAAACACTCTGAATTACTGACACAGTCAACTCTCTGTATTTAACCCTAGTCTCTGCTCCAAAACACTCTGAATTACTGACACAGTCAACTCCCTGTATTTAACCCTAGTCTCTGCTCCAAAACACTCTGAATTACCGACACAGTCAACTCTCTGTATTTAACCCTAGTCTCTGCTCCAAAACACTCTGAATTACTGACACAGTCAACTCTCTATATTTAACGTCTCTGCTCCAAAACACTCTGAATTACTGACACAGTCAACTCTCTGTATTTAACCCTAGTCTCTGCTCCAAAACACTCTGAATTACTGACAGTCAACTCTCTATATTTAACGTCTCTGCTCCAAAACACTCTGAATTACTGACACAGTCAACTCTCTGTATTTAACCCTAGTCTCTGCTTCAAAACACTCTGAATTACTGACACAGTCAACTGTCTGTATTTAACCCTAGTCTCTGCTCCAAAACACTCTGAATTACTGACACAGTCAACTCTCTGTATTTAACCCTAGTCTCTGCTCCAAAACACTCTGAATTACTGACACAGTCAACTCCCTGTATTTAACCCTAGTCTCTGCTCCAAAACACTCTGAATTACTGACACAGTCAACTCTCTATATTTAACGTCTCTGCTCCAAAACACTCTGAATTACTGACACAGTCAACTCTCTGTATTTAACCCTAGTCTCTGCTCCAAAACACTCTGAATTACTGACACAGTCAACTGTCTGTATTTAACCCTAGTCTCTGCTCCAAAACACTCTGAATTACTGACAGTCAACTCTCTATATTTAACGTCTCTACTCCAAAACACTCTGAATTACTGACAGTCAACTCTCTGTATTTAACCCTAGTCTCTGCTCCAAAACACTCTGAATTACTGACAGTCAACTCTCTATATTTAACGTCTCTACTCCAAAACACTCTGAATTACTGACAGTCAACTCTCTGTATTTAACCCTAGTCTCTGCTCCAAAACACTCTGAATTACTGACACAGTCAACTCCCTGTATTTAACCCTAGTCTCTGCTCCAAAACACTCTGAATTACCGACACAGTCAACTCTCTGTATTTAACCCTAGTCTCTGCTCCAAAACACTCTGAATTACTGACACAGTCAACTGTCTGTATTTAACCCTAGTCTCTGCTCCAAAACACTCTGAATTACTGACACAGTCAACTCTCTATATTTAACGTCTCTGCTCCAAAACACTCTGAATTACTGACACAGTCAACTGTCTGTATTTAACCCTAGTCTCTGCTCCAAAACACTCTGAATTACTGACACAGTCAACTCTCTGTATTTAACCCTAGTCTCTACTCCAAAACACTCTGAATTACTGACACAGTCAACTCTCTGTATTTAACCCTAGTCTCTGCTCCAAAACACTCTGAACTACTGACACAGTCAACTCTCTGTATTTAACGTCTCTGCTCCAAAACACTCTGAGTTACTGACACAGTCAACTGTCTGTATTTAACCCTAGTCTCTGCTCCAAAACACTCTGAATTACTGACACAGTCAACTCTCTGTATTTAACCCTAGTCTCTGCTCCAAAACACTCTGAACTACTGACACAGTCAACTCTCTGTATTTAACCCTAGTCTCTGCTCCAAAACACTCTGAGTTACTGACACAGTCAACTCTCTGTATTTAACCCTAGTCTCTGCTCCAAAACACTCTGAATTACTGACACAGTCAACTCTCTGTATTTAACCCTAGTCTCTGCTCCAAAACACTCTGAATTACTGACACAGTCAACTCTCTGTATTTAACCCTAGTCTCTGCTCCAAAACACTCTGAGTTACTGACACAGTCAACTCTCTGTATTTAACCCTAGTCTCTCCTCCAAAACACTCTGAATTACTGACACAGTCAACTCTCTATATTTAACGTCTCTGCTCCAAAACACTCTGAGTTACTGACACAGTCAACTGTCTGTATTTAACCCTAGTCTCTGCTCCAAAACACTCTGAATTACTGACACAGTCAACTCTCTGTATTTAACCCTAGTCTCTGCTCCAAAACACTCTGAATTACTGACAGTCAACTCTCTGTATTTAACCCTAGTCTCTGCTCCAAAACACTCTGAATTACTGACACAGTCAACTCTCTATATTTAACGTATCTGCTCCAAAACACTCTGAATTACTGACACAGTCAACTCTCTGTATTTAACCCTAGTCTCTGCTCCAAAACACTCTGAATTACTGACAGTCAACTCTCTGTATTTAACCCTAGTCTCTGCTCCAAAACACTCTGAATTACTGACACAGTCAACTCCCTGTATTTAACCCTAGTCTCTGCTCCAAAACACTCTGAATTACCGACACAGTCAACTCTCTGTATTTAACGTCTCTGCTCCAAAACACTCTGAATTACTGACACAGTCAACTGTCTGTATTTAACCCTAGTCTCTACTCCAAAACACTCTGAATTACTGACACAGTCAACTCTCTATATTTAACGTCTCTGCTCCAAAACACTCTGAATTACCGACACAGTCAACTCTCTGTATTTAACTCATTGAGTGCCAGCCACTTTTGGAGAACGGACGCTCCCAGTGCCAGAGTTTTCAGAGCGTTTTCAGTGATTTCTCGAGGCCCACAGAATATTGTGTGATATTACTATGTAAACACCGAACACGCAAAAAGAACAAGGAGACTCTATTGTATCATCAGGAAAAAAAAGTTTATTGATACCATTTTCCGTTCTTTAGTTATGAGCCGGAGAAGATAGGTTGTTTTCAGCGTTTTCAGGCATTTCAAATTATAAGCTGAGATATTCAGCCTTTTGTGAAATGCAGCATTTCAAGCACATTCACTGACTCTAGATAATATTTTCTGATGTAGTGATGTGGTGTAGTTGTGTCCTGCCCTGCGTGCCCCACCCCCCCTCCCCCCCCTCAGCTGAAAACTCCTCCCCACACTAGTAACACACAGCCTCGCACCAAGCGTCTATTTTCGGAATGCTTTTGGTGCGCCGCCTCCCAGGCAGCGCAACATGGAGAAGCCACACGCGGACTGCAGTGAAAGGTTTGGCTTTTCAGTGTCGCGCTGCTGCTTTTCTAGCGGCTAATCATGTGGAGAAACTATGCTGACAGACAGACAGAGGCAGAAGGACTCAGTTGTGTGCGCGGATTGACTGTGTTCGCACGCACCGTCAGTTGCAGCCAGAACAATCTACATGGCTCTGGACTGCAGCATGAGCGGGTTCTCTTTGATCAAGGCTATTTCAGGCTGTGTATTCCTGACATTTCTGTAATCTGGAGAGCACTGTCGCCACCTAAGGGTTCTGTAAAATAGGTTATAGACCTCCAATAGCTACTATAGTTGTACAGGAGCTGCGGAAGGCTTTGATCGACGTCCCGCCGTCAAAAAACGCACTGGACGTCGAAGGACGTCCGTGGCACTCTACGTCACTATTTAATTGGACGTCGAAGGACGTCCATGGCACTCAATGAGTTAACGTCTCTGCTCCAAAACACTCTGAATTACTGACACAGTCAACTCTCTATATTTAACGTATCTGCTCCAAAACACTCTGAATTACTGACACAGTCAACTCTCTGTATTTAACCCTAGTCTCTGCTCCAAAACACTCTGAATTACTGACAGTCAACTCTCTGTATTTAACCCTAGTCTCTGCTCCAAAACACTCTGAATTACTGACACAGTCAACTCCCTGTATTTAACCCTAGTCTCTGCTTCAAAACACTCTGAATTACCGACACAGTCAACTCTCTGTATTTAACGTCTCTGCTCCAAAACACTCTGAATTACTGACACAGTCAACTGTCTGTATTTAACCCTAGTCTCTGCTCCAAAACACTCTGAATTACTGACACAGTCAACTCTCTATATTTAACGTCTCTGCTCCAAAACACTCTGAGTTACTGACACAGTCAACTCTCTGTATTTAACCCTAGTCTCTGCTCCAAAACACTCTGAGTTACTGACACAGTCAACTGTCTGTATTTAACCCTAGTCTCTGCTCCAAAACACTCTGAATTACTGACACAGTCAACTCTCTGTATTTAACCCTAGTCTCTGCTCCAAAACACTCTGAATTACTGACACAGTCAACTCTCTATATTTAACGTCTCTGCTCCAAAACACTCTGAATTACTGACACAGTCAACTCTCTGTATTTAACCCTAGTCTCTGCTCCAAAACACTCTGAATTACTGACACAGTCAACTCTCTGTATTTAACCCTAGTCTCTGCTCCAAAACACTCTGAATTACTGACACAGTCAACTGTCTGTATTTAACCCTAGTCTCTGCTCCAAAACACTCTGAATTACTGACACAGTCAACTCTCTGTATTTAACCCTAGTCTCTGCTCCAAAACACTCTGAATTACTGACACAGTCAACTCTCTGTATTTAACCCTAGTCTCTGCTCCAAAACACTCTGAGTTACTGACACAGTCAACTCTCTGTATTTAACCCTAGTCTCTGCTCCAAAACACTCTGAATTACTGACACAGTCAACTCTCTGTATTTAACCCTAGTCTCTGCTCCAAAACACTCTGAATTACTGACACAGTCAACTCTCTGTATTTAACCCTAGTCTCTACTCCAAAACACTCTGAATTACTGACAGTCAACTCTCTGTATTTAACCCTAGTCTCTGCTCCAAAACACTCTGAATTACTGACACAGTCAACTCTCTGTATTTAACCCTAGTCTCTGCTCCAAAACACTCTGAATTACTGACACAGTCAACTCTCTGTATTTAACCCTAGTCTCTGCTCCAAAACACTCTGAATTACTGACACAGTCAACTCCCTGTATTTAACCCTAGTCTCTGCTCCAAAACACTCTGAATTACCGACACAGTCAACTCTCTGTATTTAACCCTAGTCTCTGCTCCAAAACACTCTGAATTACTGACACAGTCAACTCTCTATATTTAACGTCTCTGCTCCAAAACACTCTGAATTACTGACACAGTCAACTCTCTGTATTTAACCCTAGTCTCTGCTCCAAAACACTCTGAATTACTGACAGTCAACTCTCTATATTTAACGTCTCTGCTCCAAAACACTCTGAATTACTGACACAGTCAACTCTCTGTATTTAACCCTAGTCTCTGCTTCAAAACACTCTGAATTACTGACACAGTCAACTGTCTGTATTTAACCCTAGTCTCTGCTCCAAAACACTCTGAATTACTGACACAGTCAACTCTCTGTATTTAACCCTAGTCTCTGCTCCAAAACACTCTGAATTACTGACACAGTCAACTCCCTGTATTTAACCCTAGTCTCTGCTCCAAAACACTCTGAATTACTGACACAGTCAACTCTCTATATTTAACGTCTCTGCTCCAAAACACTCTGAATTACTGACACAGTCAACTCTCTGTATTTAACCCTAGTCTCTGCTCCAAAACACTCTGAATTACTGACACAGTCAACTGTCTGTATTTAACCCTAGTCTCTGCTCCAAAACACTCTGAATTACTGACAGTCAACTCTCTATATTTAACGTCTCTACTCCAAAACACTCTGAATTACTGACAGTCAACTCTCTGTATTTAACCCTAGTCTCTGCTCCAAAACACTCTGAATTACTGACAGTCAACTCTCTATATTTAACGTCTCTACTCCAAAACACTCTGAATTACTGACAGTCAACTCTCTGTATTTAACCCTAGTCTCTGCTCCAAAACACTCTGAATTACTGACACAGTCAACTCCCTGTATTTAACCCTAGTCTCTGCTCCAAAACACTCTGAATTACCGACACAGTCAACTCTCTGTATTTAACCCTAGTCTCTGCTCCAAAACACTCTGAATTACTGACACAGTCAACTGTCTGTATTTAACCCTAGTCTCTGCTCCAAAACACTCTGAATTACTGACACAGTCAACTCTCTATATTTAACGTCTCTGCTCCAAAACACTCTGAATTACTGACACAGTCAACTGTCTGTATTTAACCCTAGTCTCTGCTCCAAAACACTCTGAATTACTGACACAGTCAACTCTCTGTATTTAACCCTAGTCTCTACTCCAAAACACTCTGAATTACTGACACAGTCAACTCTCTGTATTTAACCCTAGTCTCTGCTCCAAAACACTCTGAACTACTGACACAGTCAACTCTCTGTATTTAACGTCTCTGCTCCAAAACACTCTGAGTTACTGACACAGTCAACTGTCTGTATTTAACCCTAGTCTCTGCTCCAAAACACTCTGAATTACTGACACAGTCAACTCTCTGTATTTAACCCTAGTCTCTGCTCCAAAACACTCTGAACTACTGACACAGTCAACTCTCTGTATTTAACCCTAGTCTCTGCTCCAAAACACTCTGAGTTACTGACACAGTCAACTCTCTGTATTTAACCCTAGTCTCTGCTCCAAAACACTCTGAATTACTGACACAGTCAACTCTCTGTATTTAACCCTAGTCTCTGCTCCAAAACACTCTGAATTACTGACACAGTCAACTCTCTGTATTTAACCCTAGTCTCTGCTCCAAAACACTCTGAGTTACTGACACAGTCAACTCTCTGTATTTAACCCTAGTCTCTCCTCCAAAACACTCTGAATTACTGACACAGTCAACTCTCTATATTTAACGTCTCTGCTCCAAAACACTCTGAGTTACTGACACAGTCAACTGTCTGTATTTAACCCTAGTCTCTGCTCCAAAACACTCTGAATTACTGACACAGTCAACTCTCTGTATTTAACCCTAGTCTCTGCTCCAAAACACTCTGAATTACTGACAGTCAACTCTCTGTATTTAACCCTAGTCTCTGCTCCAAAACACTCTGAATTACTGACACAGTCAACTCTCTATATTTAACGTATCTGCTCCAAAACACTCTGAATTACTGACACAGTCAACTCTCTGTATTTAACCCTAGTCTCTGCTCCAAAACACTCTGAATTACTGACAGTCAACTCTCTGTATTTAACCCTAGTCTCTGCTCCAAAACACTCTGAATTACTGACACAGTCAACTCCCTGTATTTAACCCTAGTCTCTGCTCCAAAACACTCTGAATTACCGACACAGTCAACTCTCTGTATTTAACGTCTCTGCTCCAAAACACTCTGAATTACTGACACAGTCAACTGTCTGTATTTAACCCTAGTCTCTACTCCAAAACACTCTGAATTACTGACACAGTCAACTCTCTATATTTAACGTCTCTGCTCCAAAACACTCTGAATTACCGACACAGTCAACTCTCTGTATTTAACTCATTGAGTGCCAGCCACTTTTGGAGAACGGACGCTCCCAGTGCCAGAGTTTTCAGAGCGTTTTCAGTGATTTCTCGAGGCCCACAGAATATTGTGTGATATTACTATGTAAACACCGAACACGCAAAAAGAACAAGGAGACTCTATTGTATCATCAGGAAAAAAAAGTTTATTGATACCATTTTCCGTTCTTTAGTTATGAGCCGGAGAAGATAGGTTGTTTTCAGCGTTTTCAGGCATTTCAAATTATAAGCTGAGATATTCAGCCTTTTGTGAAATGCAGCATTTCAAGCACATTCACTAACTCTAGATAATATTTTCTGATGTAGTGATGTGGTGTAGTTGTGTCCTGCCCTGCGTGCCCCACCCCCCCTCCCCCCCCTCAGCTGAAAACTCCTCCCCACACTAGTAACACACAGCCTCGCACCAAGCGTCTATTTTCGGAATGCTTTTGGTGCGCCGCCTCCCAGGCAGCGCAACATGGAGAAGCCACACGCGGACTGCAGTGAAAGGTTTGGCTTTTCAGTGTCGCGCTGCTGCTTTTCTAGCGGCTAATCATGTGGAGAAACTATGCTGACAGACAGACAGAGGCAGAAGGACTCAGTTGTGTGCGCGGATTGACTGTGTTCGCACGCACCGTCAGTTGCAGCCAGAACAATCTACATGGCTCTGGACTGCAGCATGAGCGGGTTCTCTTTGATCAAGGCTATTTCAGGCTGTGTATTCCTGACATTTCTGTAATCTGGAGAGCACTGTCGCCACCTAAGGGTTCTGTAAAATAGGTTATAGACCTCCAATAGCTACTATAGTTGTACAGGAGCTGCGGAAGGCTTTGATCGACGTCCCGCCGTCAAAAAACGCACTGGACGTCGAAGGACGTCCGTGGCACTCTACGTCACTATTTAATTGGACGTCGAAGGACGTCCATGGCACTCAATGAGTTAACGTCTCTGCTCCAAAACACTCTGAATTACTGACACAGTCAACTCTCTATATTTAACGTATCTGCTCCAAAACACTCTGAATTACTGACACAGTCAACTCTCTGTATTTAACCCTAGTCTCTGCTCCAAAACACTCTGAATTACTGACAGTCAACTCTCTGTATTTAACCCTAGTCTCTGCTCCAAAACACTCTGAATTACTGACACAGTCAACTCCCTGTATTTAACCCTAGTCTCTGCTTCAAAACACTCTGAATTACCGACACAGTCAACTCTCTGTATTTAACGTCTCTGCTCCAAAACACTCTGAATTACTGACACAGTCAACTGTCTGTATTTAACCCTAGTCTCTGCTCCAAAACACTCTGAATTACTGACACAGTCAACTCTCTATATTTAACGTCTCTGCTCCAAAACACTCTGAGTTACTGACACAGTCAACTCTCTGTATTTAACCCTAGTCTCTGCTCCAAAACACTCTGAGTTACTGACACAGTCAACTGTCTGTATTTAACCCTAGTCTCTGCTCCAAAACACTCTGAATTACTGACACAGTCAACTCTCTGTATTTAACCCTAGTCTCTGCTCCAAAACACTCTGAATTACTGACACAGTCAACTCTCTATATTTAACGTCTCTGCTCCAAAACACTCTGAATTACTGACACAGTCAACTCTCTGTATTTAACCCTAGTCTCTGCTCCAAAACACTCTGAATTACTGACACAGTCAACTCTCTGTATTTAACCCTAGTCTCTGCTCTAAAACACTCTGAATTACTGACACAGTCAACTGTCTGTATTTAACCCTAGTCTCTGCTCCAAAACACTCTGAATTACTGACACAGTCAACTCTCTGTATTTAACCCTAGTCTCTGCTCCAAAACACTCTGAATTACTGACACAGTCAACTCTCTGTATTTAACCCTAGTCTCTGCTCCAAAACACTCTGAGTTACTGACACAGTCAACTCTCTGTATTTAACCCTAGTCTCTGCTCCAAAACACTCTGAATTACTGACACAGTCAACTCTCTGTATTTAACCCTAGTCTCTGCTCCAAAACACTCTGAATTACTGACACAGTCAACTCTCTGTATTTAACCCTAGTCTCTACTCCAAAACACTCTGAATTACTGACAGTCAACTCTCTGTATTTAACCCTAGTCTCTGCTCCAAAACACTCTGAATTACTGACACAGTCAACTCTCTGTATTTAACCCTAGTCTCTGCTCCAAAACACTCTGAATTACTGACACAGTCAACTCTCTGTATTTAACCCTAGTCTCTGCTCCAAAACACTCTGAATTACTGACACAGTCAACTCCCTGTATTTAACCCTAGTCTCTGCTCCAAAACACTCTGAATTACCGACACAGTCAACTCTCTGTATTTAACCCTAGTCTCTGCTCCAAAACACTCTGAATTACTGACACAGTCAACTCTCTATATTTAACGTCTCTGCTCCAAAACACTCTGAATTACTGACACAGTCAACTCTCTGTATTTAACCCTAGTCTCTGCTCCAAAACACTCTGAATTACTGACAGTCAACTCTCTATATTTAACGTCTCTGCTCCAAAACACTCTGAATTACTGACACAGTCAACTCTCTGTATTTAACCCTAGTCTCTGCTTCAAAACACTCTGAATTACTGACACAGTCAACTGTCTGTATTTAACCCTAGTCTCTGCTCCAAAACACTCTGAATTACTGACACAGTCAACTCTCTGTATTTAACCCTAGTCTCTGCTCCAAAACACTCTGAATTACTGACACAGTCAACTCCCTGTATTTAACCCTAGTCTCTGCTCCAAAACACTCTGAATTACTGACACAGTCAACTCTCTATATTTAACGTCTCTGCTCCAAAACACTCTGAATTACTGACACAGTCAACTCTCTGTATTTAACCCTAGTCTCTGCTCCAAAACACTCTGAATTACTGACACAGTCAACTGTCTGTATTTAACCCTAGTCTCTGCTCCAAAACACTCTGAATTACTGACAGTCAACTCTCTATATTTAACGTCTCTACTCCAAAACACTCTGAATTACTGACAGTCAACTCTCTGTATTTAACCCTAGTCTCTGCTCCAAAACACTCTGAATTACTGACAGTCAACTCTCTATATTTAACGTCTCTACTCCAAAACACTCTGAATTACTGACAGTCAACTCTCTGTATTTAACCCTAGTCTCTGCTCCAAAACACTCTGAATTACTGACACAGTCAACTCCCTGTATTTAACCCTAGTCTCTGCTCCAAAACACTCTGAATTACCGACACAGTCAACTCTCTGTATTTAACCCTAGTCTCTGCTCCAAAACACTCTGAATTACTGACACAGTCAACTGTCTGTATTTAACCCTAGTCTCTGCTCCAAAACACTCTGAATTACTGACACAGTCAACTCTCTATATTTAACGTCTCTGCTCCAAAACACTCTGAATTACTGACACAGTCAACTGTCTGTATTTAACCCTAGTCTCTGCTCCAAAACACTCTGAATTACTGACACAGTCAACTCTCTGTATTTAACCCTAGTCTCTACTCCAAAACACTCTGAATTACTGACACAGTCAACTCTCTGTATTTAACCCTAGTCTCTGCTCCAAAACACTCTGAACTACTGACACAGTCAACTCTCTGTATTTAACGTCTCTGCTCCAAAACACTCTGAGTTACTGACACAGTCAACTGTCTGTATTTAACCCTAGTCTCTGCTCCAAAACACTCTGAATTACTGACACAGTCAACTCTCTGTATTTAACCCTAGTCTCTGCTCCAAAACACTCTGAACTACTGACACAGTCAACTCTCTGTATTTAACCCTAGTCTCTGCTCCAAAACACTCTGAGTTACTGACACAGTCAACTCTCTGTATTTAACCCTAGTCTCTGCTCCAAAACACTCTGAATTACTGACACAGTCAACTCTCTGTATTTAACCCTAGTCTCTGCTCCAAAACACTCTGAATTACTGACACAGTCAACTCTCTGTATTTAACCCTAGTCTCTGCTCCAAAACACTCTGAGTTACTGACACAGTCAACTCTCTGTATTTAACCCTAGTCTCTCCTCCAAAACACTCTGAATTACTGACACAGTCAACTCTCTATATTTAACGTCTCTGCTCCAAAACACTCTGAGTTACTGACACAGTCAACTGTCTGTATTTAACCCTAGTCTCTGCTCCAAAACACTCTGAATTACTGACACAGTCAACTCTCTGTATTTAACCCTAGTCTCTGCTCCAAAACACTCTGAATTACTGACAGTCAACTCTCTGTATTTAACCCTAGTCTCTGCTCCAAAACACTCTGAATTACTGACACAGTCAACTCTCTATATTTAACGTATCTGCTCCAAAACACTCTGAATTACTGACACAGTCAACTCTCTGTATTTAACCCTAGTCTCTGCTCCAAAACACTCTGAATTACTGACAGTCAACTCTCTGTATTTAACCCTAGTCTCTGCTCCAAAACACTCTGAATTACTGACACAGTCAACTCCCTGTATTTAACCCTAGTCTCTGCTCCAAAACACTCTGAATTACCGACACAGTCAACTCTCTGTATTTAACGTCTCTGCTCCAAAACACTCTGAATTACTGACACAGTCAACTGTCTGTATTTAACCCTAGTCTCTACTCCAAAACACTCTGAATTACTGACACAGTCAACTCTCTATATTTAACGTCTCTGCTCCAAAACACTCTGAATTACCGACACAGTCAACTCTCTGTATTTAACTCATTGAGTGCCAGCCACTTTTGGAGAACGGACGCTCCCAGTGCCAGAGTTTTCAGAGCGTTTTCAGTGATTTCTCGAGGCCCACAGAATATTGTGTGATATTACTATGTAAACACCGAACACGCAAAAAGAACAAGGAGACTCTATTGTATCATCAGCAAAAAAAAGTTTATTGATACCATTTTCCGTTCTTTAGTTATGAGCCGGAGAAGATAGGTTGTTTTCAGCGTTTTCAGGCATTTCAAATTATAAGCTGAGATATTCAGCCTTTTGTGAAATGCAGCATTTCAAGCACATTCACTGACTCTAGATAATATTTTCTGATGTAGTGATGTGGTGTAGTTGTGTCCTGCCCTGCGTGCCCCACCCCCCCTCCCCCCCCTCAGCTGAAAACTCCTCCCCACACTAGTAACACACAGCCTCGCACCAAGCGTCTATTTTCGGAATGCTTTTGGTGCGCCGCCTCCCAGGCAGCGCAACATGGAGAAGCCACACGCGGACTGCAGTGAAAGGTTTGGCTTTTCAGTGTCGCGCTGCTGCTTTTCTAGCGGCTAATCATGTGGAGAAACTATGCTGACAGACAGACAGAGGCAGAAGGACTCAGTTGTGTGCGCGGATTGACTGTGTTCGCACGCACCGTCAGTTGCAGCCAGAACAATCTACATGGCTCTGGACTGCAGCATGAGCGGGTTCTCTTTGATCAAGGCTATTTCAGGCTGTGTATTCCTGACATTTCTGTAATCTGGAGAGCACTGTCGCCACCTAAGGGTTCTGTAAAATAGGTTATAGACCTCCAATAGCTACTATAGTTGTACAGGAGCTGCGGAAGGCTTTGATCGACGTCCCGCCGTCAAAAAACGCATTGGACGTCGAAGGACGTCCGTGGCACTCTACGTCACTATTTAATTGGACGTCGAAGGACGTCCATGGCACTCAATGAGTTAACGTCTCTGCTCCAAAACACTCTGAATTACTGACACAGTCAACTCCCTGTATTTAACCCTAGTCTCTGCTTCAAAACACTCTGAATTACCGACACAGTCAACTCTCTGTATTTAACGTCTCTGCTCCAAAACACTCTGAATTACTGACACAGTCAACTGTCTGTATTTAACCCTAGTCTCTGCTCCAAAACACTCTGAATTACTGACACAGTCAACTCTCTATATTTAACGTCTCTGCTCCAAAACACTCTGAGTTACTGACACAGTCAACTCTCTGTATTTAACCCTAGTCTCTGCTCCAAAACACTCTGAGTTACTGACACAGTCAACTGTCTGTATTTAACCCTAGTCTCTGCTCCAAAACACTCTGAATTACTGACACAGTCAACTCTCTGTATTTAACCCTAGTCTCTGCTCCAAAACACTCTGAATTACTGACACAGTCAACTCTCTATATTTAACGTCTCTGCTCCAAAACACTCTGAGTTACTGACACAGTCAACTCTCTGTATTTAACCCTAGTCTCTGCTCCAAAACACTCTGAATTACTGACACAGTCAACTCTCTGTATTTAACCCTAGTCTCTGCTCCAAAACACTCTGAATTACTGACACAGTCAACTCTCTGTATTTAACCCTAGTCTCTGCTCCAAAACACTCTGAATTACTGACACAGTCAACTGTCTGTATTTAACCCTAGTCTCTGCTCCAAAACACTCTGAATTACTGACAGTCAACTCTCTGTATTTAACCTTAGTCTCTGCTCCAAAACACTCTGAATTATTGACACAGTCAACTCTCTGTATTTAACCCTAGTCTCTGCTCCAAAACACTCTGAATTACTGACACAGTCAACTCTCTATAGAGAGTTGACTGTGTCAGTAATTCAGAGTGTTTTGGAGCAGAGACGTTAAATATATATATTTAACGTCTCTGCTCCAAAACACTCTGAATTACTGACACAGTCAACTCTCTGTATTTAACCCTAGTCTCTGCTCCAAAACACTCTGAATTACTGACACAGTCAACTCTCTGTATTTAACCCTAGTCTCTGCTCCAAAACACTCTGAATTACTGACACAGTCAACTGTCTGTATTTAACCCTAGTCTCTGCTCCAAAACACTCTGAATTACTGACACAGTCAACTCTCTGTATTTAACCCTAGTCTCTGCTCCAAAACACTCTGAATTACTGACACAGTCAACTCTCTGTATTTAACCCTAGTCTCTGCTCCAAAACACTCTGAATTACTGACACAGTCAACTCTCTGTATTTAACCCTAGTCTCTACTCCAAAACACTCTGAATTACTGACAGTCAACTCTCTGTATTTAACCCTAGTCTCTGCTCCAAAACACTCTGAATTACTGACACAGTCAACTCTCTGTATTTAACCCTAGTCTCTGCTCCAAAACACTCTGAATTACTGACACAGTCAACTCCCTGTATTTAACCCTAGTCTCTGCTCCAAAACACTCTGAATTACTGACACAGTCAACTCTCTATATTTAACGTCTCTGCTCCAAAACACTCTGAATTACTGACACAGTCAACTCTCTGTATTTAACCCTAGTCTCTGCTCCAAAACACTCTGAATTACTGACACAGTCAACTCTCTGTATTTAACCCTAGTCTCTGCTCCAAAACACTCTGAGTTACTGACACAGTCAACTCTCTGTATTTAACCCTAGTCTCTGCTCCAAAACACTCTGAATTACTGACACAGTCAACTCTCTATATTTAACGTCTCTGCTCCAAAACACTCTGAGTTACTGACACAGTCAACTGTCTGTATTTAACCCTAGTCTCTGCTCCAAAACACTCTGAACTACTGACACAGTCAACTCTCTGTATTTAACCCTAGTCTCTGCTCCAAAACACTCTGAACTACTGACACAGTCAACTCTCTGTATTTAACCCTAGTCTCTGCTCCAAAACACTCTGAATTACTGACACAGTCAACTGTCTGTATTTAACCCTAGTCTCTGCTCCAAAACACTCTGAACTACTGACACAGTCAACTCTCTGTATTTAACCCTAGTCTCTGCTCCAAAACACTCTGAGTTACTGACACAGTCAACTCTCTGTATTTAACCCTAGTCTCTGCTCCAAAACACTCTGAATTACTGACACAGTCAACTCTCTGTATTTAACCCTAGTCTCTGCTCCAAAACACTCTGAATTACTGACACAGTCAACTCTCTGTATTTAACCCTAGTCTCTGCTCCAAAACACTCTGAGTTACTGACACAGTCAACTCTCTGTATTTAACCCTAGTCTCTCCTCCAAAACACTCTGAATTACTGACACAGTCAACTCTCTATATTTAACGTCTCTGCTCCAAAACACTCTGAGTTACTGACACAGTCAACTGTCTGTATTTAACCCTAGTCTCTGCTCCAAAACACTCTGAATTACTGACACAGTCAACTCTCTGTATTTAACCCTAGTCTCTGCTCCAAAACACTCTGAATTACTGACAGTCAACTCTCTGTATTTAACCCTAGTCTCTGCTCCAAAACACTCTGAATTACTGACACAGTCAACTCTCTATATTTAACGTATCTGCTCCAAAACACTCTGAATTACTGACACAGTCAACTCTCTGTATTTAACCCTAGTCTCTGCTCCAAAACACTCTGAATTACTGACAGTCAACTCTCTGTATTTAACCCTAGTCTCTGCTCCAAAACACTCTGAATTACTGACACAGTCAACTCCCTGTATTTAACCCTAGTCTCTGCTCCAAAACACTCTGAATTACCGACACAGTCAACTCTCTGTATTTAACGTCTCTGCTCCAAAACACTCTGAATTACTGACACAGTCAACTGTCTGTATTTAACCCTAGTCTCTACTCCAAAACACTCTGAATTACTGACACAGTCAACTCTCTATATTTAACGTCTCTGCTCCAAAACACTCTGAATTACCGACACAGTCAACTCTCTGTATTTAACTCATTGAGTGCCAGCCACTTTTGGAGAACGGACGCTCCCAGTGCCAGAGTTTTCAGAGCGTTTTCAGTGATTTCTCGAGGCCCACAGAATATTGTGTGATATTACTATGTAAACACCGAACACGCAAAAAGAACAAGGAGACTCTATTGTATCATCAGGAAAAAAAAGTTTATTGATACCATTTTCCGTTCTTTAGTTATGAGCCGGAGAAGATAGGTTGTTTTCAGCGTTTTCAGGCATTTCAAATTATAAGCTGAGATATTCAGCCTTTTGTGAAATGCAGCATTTCAAGCACATTCACTGACTCTAGATAATATTTTCTGATGTAGTGATGTGGTGTAGTTGTGTCCTGCCCTGCGTGCCCCACCCCCCCTCCCCCCCCTCAGCTGAAAACTCCTCCCCACACTAGTAACACACAGCCTCGCACCAAGCGTCTATTTTCGGAATGCTTTTGGTGCGCCGCCTCCCAGGCAGCGCAACATGGAGAAGCCACACGCGGACTGCAGTGAAAGGTTTGGCTTTTCAGTGTCGCGCTGCTGCTTTTCTAGCGGCTAATCATGTGGAGAAACTATGCTGACAGACAGACAGAGGCAGAAGGACTCAGTTGTGTGCGCGGATTGACTGTGTTCGCACGCACCGTCAGTTGCAGCCAGAACAATCTACATGGCTCTGGACTGCAGCATGAGCGGGTTCTCTTTGATCAAGGCTATTTCAGGCTGTGTATTCCTGACATTTCTGTAATCTGGAGAGCACTGTCGCCACCTAAGGGTTCTGTAAAATAGGTTATAGACCTCCAATAGCTACTATAGTTGTACAGGAGCTGCGGAAGGCTTTGATCGACGTCCCGCCGTCAAAAAACGCATTGGACGTCGAAGGACGTCCGTGGCACTCTACGTCACTATTTAATTGGACGTCGAAGGACGTCCATGGCACTCAATGAGTTAACGTCTCTGCTCCAAAACACTCTGAATTACTGACACAGTCAACTCTCTATATTTAACGTATCTGCTCCAAAACACTCTGAATTACTGACACAGTCAACTCTCTGTATTTAACCCTAGTCTCTGCTCCAAAACACTCTGAATTACTGACAGTCAACTCTCTGTATTTAACCCTAGTCTCTGCTCCAAAACACTCTGAATTACTGACACAGTCAACTCCCTGTATTTAACCCTAGTCTCTGCTTCAAAACACTCTGAATTACCGACACAGTCAACTCTCTGTATTTAACGTCTCTGCTCCAAAACACTCTGAATTACTGACACAGTCAACTGTCTGTATTTAACCCTAGTCTCTGCTCCAAAACACTCTGAATTACTGACACAGTCAACTCTCTATATTTAACGTCTCTGCTCCAAAACACTCTGAGTTACTGACACAGTCAACTCTCTGTATTTAACCCTAGTCTCTGCTCCAAAACACTCTGAGTTACTGACACAGTCAACTGTCTGTATTTAACCCTAGTCTCTGCTCCAAAACACTCTGAATTACTGACACAGTCAACTCTCTGTATTTAACCCTAGTCTCTGCTCCAAAACACTCTGAATTACTGACACAGTCAACTCTCTATATTTAACGTCTCTGCTCCAAAACACTCTGAATTACTGACACAGTCAACTCTCTGTATTTAACCCTAGTCTCTGCTCCAAAACACTCTGAATTACTGACACAGTCAACTCTCTGTATTTAACCCTAGTCTCTGCTCCAAAACACTCTGAATTACTGACACAGTCAACTGTCTGTATTTAACCCTAGTCTCTGCTCCAAAACACTCTGAATTACTGACACAGTCAACTCTCTGTATTTAACCCTAGTCTCTGCTCCAAAACACTCTGAATTACTGACACAGTCAACTCTCTGTATTTAACCCTAGTCTCTGCTCCAAAACACTCTGAGTTACTGACACAGTCAACTCTCTGTATTTAACCCTAGTCTCTGCTCCAAAACACTCTGAATTACTGACACAGTCAACTCTCTGTATTTAACCCTAGTCTCTGCTCCAAAACACTCTGAATTACTGACACAGTCAACTCTCTGTATTTAACCCTAGTCTCTACTCCAAAACACTCTGAATTACTGACAGTCAACTCTCTGTATTTAACCCTAGTCTCTGCTCCAAAACACTCTGAATTACTGACACAGTCAACTCTCTGTATTTAACCCTAGTCTCTGCTCCAAAACACTCTGAATTACTGACACAGTCAACTCTCTGTATTTAACCCTAGTCTCTGCTCCAAAACACTCTGAATTACTGACACAGTCAACTCCCTGTATTTAACCCTAGTCTCTGCTCCACAACACTCTGAATTACCGACACAGTCAACTCTCTGTATTTAACCCTAGTCTCTGCTCCAAAACACTCTGAATTACTGACACAGTCAACTCTCTATATTTAACGTCTCTGCTCCAAAACACTCTGAATTACTGACACAGTCAACTCTCTGTATTTAACCCTAGTCTCTGCTCCAAAACACTCTGAATTACTGACAGTCAACTCTCTATATTTAACGTCTCTGCTCCAAAACACTCTGAATTACTGACACAGTCAACTCTCTGTATTTAACCCTAGTCTCTGCTTCAAAACACTCTGAATTACTGACACAGTCAACTGTCTGTATTTAACCCTAGTCTCTGCTCCAAAACACTCTGAATTACTGACACAGTCAACTCTCTGTATTTAACCCTAGTCTCTGCTCCAAAACACTCTGAATTACTGACACAGTCAACTCCCTGTATTTAACCCTAGTCTCTGCTCCAAAACACTCTGAATTACTGACACAGTCAACTCTCTATATTTAACGTCTCTGCTCTAAAACACTCTGAATTACTGACACAGTCAACTCTCTGTATTTAACCCTAGTCTCTGCTCCAAAACACTCTGAATTACTGACACAGTCAACTGTCTGTATTTAACCCTAGTCTCTGCTCCAAAACACTCTGAATTACTGACAGTCAACTCTCTATATTTAACGTCTCTACTCCAAAACACTCTGAATTACTGACAGTCAACTCTCTGTATTTAACCCTAGTCTCTGCTCCAAAACACTCTGAATTACTGACAGTCAACTCTCTATATTTAACGTCTCTACTCCAAAACACTCTGAATTACTGACAGTCAACTCTCTGTATTTAACCCTAGTCTCTGCTCCAAAACACTCTGAATTACTGACACAGTCAACTCCCTGTATTTAACCCTAGTCTCTGCTCCAAAACACTCTGAATTACCGACACAGTCAACTCTCTGTATTTAACCCTAGTCTCTGCTCCAAAACACTCTGAATTACTGACACAGTCAACTGTCTGTATTTAACCCTAGTCTCTGCTCCAAAACACTCTGAATTACTGACACAGTCAACTCTCTATATTTAACGTCTCTGCTCCAAAACACTCTGAATTACTGACACAGTCAACTGTCTGTATTTAACCCTAGTCTCTGCTCCAAAACACTCTGAATTACTGACACAGTCAACTCTCTGTATTTAACCCTAGTCTCTACTCCAAAACACTCTGAATTACTGACACAGTCAACTCTCTGTATTTAACCCTAGTCTCTGCTCCAAAACACTCTGAACTACTGACACAGTCAACTCTCTGTATTTAACGTCTCTGCTCCAAAACACTCTGAGTTACTGACACAGTCAACTGTCTGTATTTAACCCTAGTCTCTGCTCCAAAACACTCTGAATTACTGACACAGTCAACTCTCTGTATTTAACCCTAGTCTCTGCTCCAAAACACTCTGAACTACTGACACAGTCAACTCTCTGTATTTAACCCTAGTCTCTGCTCCAAAACACTCTGAGTTACTGACACAGTCAACTCTCTGTATTTAACCCTAGTCTCTGCTCCAAAACACTCTGAATTACTGACACAGTCAACTCTCTGTATTTAACCCTAGTCTCTGCTCCAAAACACTCTGAATTACTGACACAGTCAACTCTCTGTATTTAACCCTAGTCTCTGCTCCAAAACACTCTGAGTTACTGACACAGTCAACTCTCTGTATTTAACCCTAGTCTCTCCTCCAAAACACTCTGAATTACTGACACAGTCAACTCTCTATATTTAACGTCTCTGCTCCAAAACACTCTGAGTTACTGACACAGTCAACTGTCTGTATTTAACCCTAGTCTCTGCTCCAAAACACTCTGAATTACTGACACAGTCAACTCTCTGTATTTAACCCTAGTCTCTGCTCCAAAACACTCTGAATTACTGACAGTCAACTCTCTGTATTTAACCCTAGTCTCTGCTCCAAAACACTCTGAATTACTGACACAGTCAACTCTCTATATTTAACGTATCTGCTCCAAAATAGGGGTCGACCGATTATCGGTTTGGCCGATTATTATGGCCGATATTCAGCATTTTGCCGATTATCTGTATCGGCATTTTCATTGGCTGTTTGCCGATATAATAAATTAATTAAAAAATGCGCTATTGGCTCAGAATGCAGCTCTAACCAGCCTGTGTGTTTCTCTGTGTTGCTGCTCTGTGTTGCTGCTGTGCAAATGTCCTGCCCACAGCGCTATCTGATTGGTGAGTATTAGCCTATCAGAGGGCTTCTCAGATGAAATCCGAGCTGCCTTGTGCCTTCATTCAACAGCGTGCCGTGTGGGTCTGTGCAGCGCAGCGGACTGACTGACAGTCCGCAGTCCGCAGCAGGCTGCCAAGCTTGCAATAAAGTGAATAAACATCATAGTTATCTAGGCTGACATTGCATAAACACCACAATCGTCTGATCTATCATTCTTATTAGTAGATGATTCGTATGAAGCGCTCCCTGGCTGCATGGCATGCAGTGCAAATTAAGCGTGGAGATATGGTAGGTTTGATAGAAGCGTGAGTTGAAATCCGCCGAATGCACTTTCTTGCAGTGATAAGTGACCATCTGTCCCGCTTTGTGCAGGACTGCGCCGCATTTTCAACACTTTTCACGCGTCCCGCAAATTGAGACGATGTCCCGCATTTGCGCGAGGCAGAGAGAGAGGGAGAGATAGATAAAGAGAGGGAGAGAGAGAGAGACGAGAGAGCACACGGCACACGGCTTGCACAAAGTGGCCTGCTCGTTAACGTCACTTAACCATCTGCAGCTGTGTGAGAGAGAGAGATGAGACTGGGATCACGGCTCTGCTCGTGACACTACTGTCTGCAGCCATGAGTAGGCATGCAAATATAGGCTACTTAACCATAAAATAGGATACCAACAGCATAAAGCTCTGCAATGCTGTTTTAGCAGAATTGAAGACAGCCTCAAATATTTCTCAACAGCATCCTGTCTTTGAGATGTCATTTGCAGATATTTAGTCTCTACACTGCTACAAAGGACATTTATAAATTCCATAAGCTGCTCTAATTAATGTTTTGTTCAAATGAACCTGTAATGTAGCCTAGGCTACTACAGTTACAGTATGGTTCTACTTCAGTATAAGATATAGTAGGCTACATTGTTCTACTAGAAAAGTCTGACTAACTTTATATGGTTGGAAACATGTTGTCTTTCATATCTGAACAGAAGCCATGAATCCCATCCCATATCAGCAACCTGTCCTGTTTTATTGGAGCCTACACACTGTAGTCAGATGTGTTGCTTTCTTACTGTATTTACCGGTTTGATTTGTGGCTGTGTGAACACAAACGAACCAAGGCACAAATGCAACAATTGTATAAATTAAGCCCCTGAATCCAACCAAAGCCAAACGACCTAGAGGTGTGAATACACCCTTGTCTCCACAGTTGATGTTCCCAAGTCTCCACTAGAGTGAGCATACACATGGAAATGGGAACAGGTTATAGGTTGTGACACACACACACACACAGATCAACACTTTAATGTGAATATTTTCAATTAATATTGCAGTTGGATAAACTGAGGAAAATGCATTTCCACAACGAGTTGTGTTATTTAAAATTTTGACACCAAGATTTTTATTTTTACTGCAAATGTATATCGGTTCCAAATATCGGCTATCGGTCATTTTGATTACCCGATAATCGATATCGTATCGGCCCTGAAAAACTGATATCGGTCGATCCCTACTCCAAAACACTCTGAATTACTGACACAGTCAACTCTCTGTATTTAACCCTAGTCTCTGCTCCAAAACACTCTGAATTACTGACAGTCAACTCTCTGTATTTAACCCTAGTCTCTGCTCCAAAACACTCTGAATTACTGACACAGTCAACTCCCTGTATTTAACCCTAGTCTCTGCTCCAAAACACTCTGAATTACCGACACAGTCAACTCTCTGTATTTAACGTCTCTGCTCCAAAACACTCTGAATTACTGACACAGTCAACTGTCTGTATTTAACCCTAGTCTCTACTCCAAAACACTCTGAATTACTGACACAGTCAACTCTCTATATTTAACGTCTCTGCTCCAAAACACTCTGAATTACCGACACAGTCAACTCTCTGTATTTAACTCATTGAGTGCCAGCCACTTTTGGAGAACGGACGCTCCCAGTGCCAGAGTTTTCAGAGCGTTTTCAGTGATTTCTCGAGGCCCACAGAATATTGTGTGATATTACTATGTAAACACCGAACACGCAAAAAGAACAAGGAGACTCTATTGTATCATCAGCAAAAAAAAGTTTATTGATACCATTTTCCGTTCTTTAGTTATGAGCCGGAGAAGATAGGTTGTTTTCAGCGTTTTCAGGCATTTCAAATTATAAGCTGAGATATTCAGCCTTTTGTGAAATGCAGCATTTCAAGCACATTCACTGACTCTAGATAATATTTTCTGATGTAGTGATGTGGTGTAGTTGTGTCCTGCCCTGCGTGCCCCACCCCCCCTCCCCCCCCTCAGCTGAAAACTCCTCCCCACACTAGTAACACACAGCCTCGCACCAAGCGTCTATTTTCGGAATGCTTTTGGTGCGCCGCCTCCCAGGCAGCGCAACATGGAGAAGCCACACGCGGACTGCAGTGAAAGGTTTGGCTTTTCAGTGTCGCGCTGCTGCTTTTCTAGCGGCTAATCATGTGGAGAAACTATGCTGACAGACAGACAGAGGCAGAAGGACTCAGTTGTGTGCGCGGATTGACTGTGTTCGCACGCACCGTCAGTTGCAGCCAGAACAATCTACATGGCTCTGGACTGCAGCATGAGCGGGTTCTCTTTGATCAAGGCTATTTCAGGCTGTGTATTCCTGACATTTCTGTAATCTGGAGAGCACTGTCGCCACCTAAGGGTTCTGTAAAATAGGTTATAGACCTCCAATAGCTACTATAGTTGTACAGGAGCTGCGGAAGGCTTTGATCGACGTCCCGCCGTCAAAAAACGCATTGGACGTCGAAGGACGTCCGTGGCACTCTACGTCACTATTTAATTGGACGTCGAAGGACGTCCATGGCACTCAATGAGTTAACGTCTCTGCTCCAAAACACTCTGAATTACTGACACAGTCAACTCTCTATATTTAACGTATCTGCTCCAAAACACTCTGAATTACTGACACAGTCAACTCTCTGTATTTAACCCTAGTCTCTGCTCCAAAACACTCTGAATTACTGACAGTCAACTCTCTGTATTTAACCCTAGTCTCTGCTCCAAAACACTCTGAATTACTGACACAGTCAACTCCCTGTATTTAACCCTAGTCTCTGCTTCAAAACACTCTGAATTACCGACACAGTCAACTCTCTGTATTTAACGTCTCTGCTCCAAAACACTCTGAATTACTGACACAGTCAACTGTCTGTATTTAACCCTAGTCTCTGCTCCAAAACACTCTGAATTACTGACACAGTCAACTCTCTATATTTAACGTCTCTGCTCCAAAACACTCTGAGTTACTGACACAGTCAACTCTCTGTATTTAACCCTAGTCTCTGCTCCAAAACACTCTGAGTTACTGACACAGTCAACTGTCTGTATTTAACCCTAGTCTCTGCTCCAAAACACTCTGAATTACTGACACAGTCAACTCTCTGTATTTAACCCTAGTCTCTGCTCCAAAACACTCTGAATTACTGACACAGTCAACTCTCTATATTTAACGTCTCTGCTCCAAAACACTCTGAGTTACTGACACAGTCAACTCTCTGTATTTAACCCTAGTCTCTGCTCCAAAACACTCTGAATTACTGACACAGTCAACTCTCTGTATTTAACCCTAGTCTCTGCTCCAAAACACTCTGAATTACTGACACAGTCAACTCTCTGTATTTAACCCTAGTCTCTGCTCCAAAACACTCTGAATTACTGACACAGTCAACTGTCTGTATTTAACCCTAGTCTCTGCTCCAAAACACTCTGAATTACTGACAGTCAACTCTCTGTATTTAACCTTAGTCTCTGCTCCAAAACACTCTGAATTATTGACACAGTCAACTCTCTGTATTTAACCCTAGTCTCTGCTCCAAAACACTCTGAATTACTGACACAGTCAACTCTCTATAGAGAGTTGACTGTGTCAGTAATTCAGAGTGTTTTGGAGCAGAGACGTTAAATATATATATTTAACGTCTCTGCTCCAAAACACTCTGAATTACTGACACAGTCAACTCTCTGTATTTAACCCTAGTCTCTGCTCCAAAACACTCTGAATTACTGACACAGTCAACTCTCTGTATTTAACCCTAGTCTCTGCTCCAAAACACTCTGAATTACTGACACAGTCAACTGTCTGTATTTAACCCTAGTCTCTGCTCCAAAACACTCTGAATTACTGACACAGTCAACTCTCTGTATTTAACCCTAGTCTCTGCTCCAAAACACTCTGAATTACTGACACAGTCAACTCTCTGTATTTAACCCTAGTCTCTGCTCCAAAACACTCTGAATTACTGACACAGTCAACTCTCTGTATTTAACCCTAGTCTCTACTCCAAAACACTCTGAATTACTGACAGTCAACTCTCTGTATTTAACCCTAGTCTCTGCTCCAAAACACTCTGAATTACTGACACAGTCAACTCTCTGTATTTAACCCTAGTCTCTGCTCCAAAACACTCTGAATTACTGACACAGTCAACTCCCTGTATTTAACCCTAGTCTCTGCTCCAAAACACTCTGAATTACTGACACAGTCAACTCTCTATATTTAACGTCTCTGCTCCAAAACACTCTGAATTACTGACACAGTCAACTCTCTGTATTTAACCCTAGTCTCTGCTCCAAAACACTCTGAATTACTGACACAGTCAACTCTCTGTATTTAACCCTAGTCTCTGCTCCAAAACACTCTGAGTTACTGACACAGTCAACTCTCTGTATTTAACCCTAGTCTCTGCTCCAAAACACTCTGAATTACTGACACAGTCAACTCTCTATATTTAACGTCTCTGCTCCAAAACACTCTGAGTTACTGACACAGTCAACTGTCTGTATTTAACCCTAGTCTCTGCTCCAAAACACTCTGAACTACTGACACAGTCAACTCTCTGTATTTAACCCTAGTCTCTGCTCCAAAACACTCTGAACTACTGACACAGTCAACTCTCTGTATTTAACCCTAGTCTCTGCTCCAAAACACTCTGAATTACTGACACAGTCAACTGTCTGTATTTAACCCTAGTCTCTGCTCCAAAACACTCTGAATTACTGACACAGTCAACTCTCTATATTTAACGTCTCTGCTCCAAAACACTCTGAATTACTGACACAGTCAACTGTCTGTATTTAACCCTAGTCTCTGCTCCAAAACACTCTGAATTACTGACACAGTCAACTCTCTGTATTTAACCCTAGTCTCTACTCCAAAACACTCTGAATTACTGACACAGTCAACTCTCTGTATTTAACCCTAGTCTCTGCTCCAAAACACTCTGAACTACTGACACAGTCAACTCTCTGTATTTAACGTCTCTGCTCCAAAACACTCTGAGTTACTGACACAGTCAACTGTCTGTATTTAACCCTAGTCTCTGCTCCAAAACACTCTGAATTACTGACACAGTCAACTCTCTGTATTTAACCCTAGTCTCTGCTCCAAAACACTCTGAACTACTGACACAGTCAACTCTGTATTTAACCCTAGTCTCTGCTCCAAAACACTCTGAGTTACTGACACAGTCAACTCTCTGTATTTAACCCTAGTCTCTGCTCCAAAACACTCTGAATTACTGACACAGTCAACTCTCTGTATTTAACCCTAGTCTCTGCTCCAAAACACTCTGAATTACTGACACAGTCAACTCTCTGTATTTAACCCTAGTCTCTGCTCCAAAACACTCTGAGTTACTGACACAGTCAACTCTCTGTATTTAACCCTAGTCTCTGCTCCAAAACACTCTGAATTACTGACACAGTCAACTCTCTATATTTAACGTCTCTGCTCCAAAACACTCTGAGTTACTGACACAGTCAACTGTCTGTATTTAACCCTAGTCTCTGCTCCAAAACACTCTGAATTACTGACACAGTCAACTCTCTGTATTTAACCCTAGTCTCTGCTCCAAAACACTCTGAATTACTGACAGTCAACTCTCTGTATTTAACCCTAGTCTCTGCTCCAAAACACTCTGAATTACTGACACAGTCAACTCTCTATATTTAACGTATCTGCTCCAAAACACTCTGAATTACTGACACAGTCAACTCTCTGTATTTAACCCTAGTCTCTGCTCCAAAACACTCTGAATTACTGACAGTCAACTCTCTGTATTTAACCCTAGTCTCTGCTCCAAAACACTCTGAATTACTGACACAGTCAACTCCCTGTATTTAACCCTAGTCTCTGCTCCAAAACACTCTGAATTACCGACACAGTCAACTCTCTGTATTTAACGTCTCTGCTCCAAAACACTCTGAATTACTGACACAGTCAACTGTCTGTATTTAACCCTAGTCTCTGCTCCAAAACACTCTGAATTACTGACACAGTCAACTCTCTATATTTAACGTCTCTGCTCCAAAACACTCTGAGTTACTGACACAGTCAACTCTCTGTATTTAACCCTAGTCTCTGCTCCAAAACACTCTGAATTACTGACACAGTCAACTCTCTGTATTTAACCCTAGTCTCTGCTCCAAAACACTCTGAATTACTGACACAGTCAACTCTCTGTATTTAACCCTAGTCTCTGCTCCAAAACACTCTGAATTACTGACACAGTCAACTGTCTGTATTTAACCCTAGTCTCTGCTCCAAAACACTCTGAATTACTGACAGTCAACTCTCTGTATTTAACCCTAGTCTCTGCTCCAAAACACTCTGAATTATTGACACAGTCAACTCTCTGTATTTAACCCTAGTCTCTGCTCCAAAACACTCTGAATTACTGACACAGTCAACTCTCTATATTTAACGTCTCTGCTCCAAAACACTCTGAATTACTGACACAGTCAACTCTCTGTATTTAACCCTAGTCTCTGCTCCAAAACACTCTGAATTACTGACACAGTCAACTCTCTGTATTTAACCCTAGTCTCTGCTCCAAAACACTCTGAATTACTGACACAGTCAACTGTCTGTATTTAACCCTAGTCTCTGCTCCAAAACACTCTGAATTACTGACACAGTCAACTCTCTGTATTTAACCCTAGTCTCTGCTCCAAAACACTCTGAATTACTGACAGTCAACTCTCTATATTTAACGTCTCTGCTCCAAAACACTCTGAGTTACTGACACAGTCAACTCTCTGTATTTAACCCTAGTCTCTGCTCCAAAACACTCTGAATTACTGACACAGTCAACTCTCTGTATTTAACCCTAGTCTCTGCTCCAAAACACTCTGAATTACTGACACAGTCAACTCTCTGTATTTAACCCTAGTCTCTGCTCCAAAACACTCTGAATTACTGACACAGTCAACTGTCTGTATTTAACCCTAGTCTCTGCTCCAAAACACTCTGAATTACTGACAGTCAACTCTCTGTATTTAACCCTAGTCTCTGCTCCAAAACACTCTGAATTATTGACACAGTCAACTCTCTGTATTTAACCCTAGTCTCTGCTCCAAAACACTCTGAATTACTGACACAGTCAACTCTCTATATTTAACGTCTCTGCTCCAAAACACTCTGAATTACTGACACAGTCAACTCTCTGTATTTAACCCTAGTCTCTGCTCCAAAACACTCTGAATTACTGACACAGTCAACTCTCTGTATTTAACCCTAGTCTCTGCTCCAAAACACTCTGAATTACTGACACAGTCAACTGTCTGTATTTAACCCTAGTCTCTGCTCCAAAACACTCTGAATTACTGACACAGTCAACTCTCTGTATTTAACCCTAGTCTCTGCTCCAAAACACTCTGAATTACTGACACAGTCAACTCTCTGTATTTAACCCTAGTCTCTGCTCCAAAACACTCTGAGTTACTGACACAGTCAACTCTCTGTATTTAACCCTAGTCTCTGCTCCAAAACACTCTGAATTACTGACACAGTCAACTCTCTGTATTTAACCCTAGTCTCTGCTCCAAAACACTCTGAATTACTGACACAGTCAACTCTCTGTATTTAACCCTAGTCTCTACTCCAAAACACTCTGAATTACTGACAGTCAACTCTCTGTATTTAACCCTAGTCTCTGCTCCAAAACACTCTGAATTACTGACACAGTCAACTCTCTGTATTTAACCCTAGTCTCTGCTCCAAAACACTCTGAATTACTGACACAGTCAACTCTCTGTATTTAACCCTAGTCTCTGCTCCAAAACACTCTGAATTACTGACACAGTCAACTCTCTGTATTTAACCCTAGTCTCTGCTCCAAAACACTCTGAATTACTGACAGTCAACTCTCTGTATTTAACCCTAGTCTCTGCTCCAAAACACTCTGAATTACTGACACAGTCAACTCTCTATATTTAACGTATCTGCTCCAAAACACTCTGAATTACTGACACAGTCAACTCTCTGTATTTAACCCTAGTCTCTGCTCCAAAACACTCTGAATTACTGACAGTCAACTCTCTGTATTTAACCCTAGTCTCTGCTCCAAAACACTCTGAATTACTGACACAGTCAACTCCCTGTATTTAACCCTAGTCTCTGCTCCAAAACACTCTGAATTACCGACACAGTCAACTCTCTGTATTTAACGTCTCTGCTCCAAAACACTCTGAATTACTGACACAGTCAACTGTCTGTATTTAACCCTAGTCTCTACTCCAAAACACTCTGAATTACTGACACAGTCAACTCTCTATATTTAACGTCTCTGCTCCAAAACACTCTGAATTACCGACACAGTCAACTCTCTGTATTTAACTCATTGAGTGCCAGCCACTTTTGGAGAACGGACGCTCCCAGTGCCAGAGTTTTCAGAGCGTTTTCAGTGATTTCTCGAGGCCCACAGAATATTGTGTGATATTACTATGTAAACACCGAACACGCAAAAAGAACAAGGAGACTCTATTGTATCATCAGCAAAAAAAAGTTTATTGATACCATTTTCCGTTCTTTAGTTATGAGCCGGAGAAGATAGGTTGTTTTCAGCGTTTTCAGGCATTTCAAATTATAAGCTGAGATATTCAGCCTTTTGTGAAATGCAGCATTTCAAGCACATTCACTGACTCTAGATAATATTTTCTGATGTAGTGATGTGGTGTAGTTGTGTCCTGCCCTGCGTGCCCCACCCCCCCTCCCCCCCCTCAGCTGAAAACTCCTCCCCACACTAGTAACACACAGCCTCGCACCAAGCGTCTATTTTCGGAATGCTTTTGGTGCGCCGCCTCCCAGGCAGCGCAACATGGAGAAGCCACACGCGGACTGCAGTGAAAGGTTTGGCTTTTCAGTGTCGCGCTGCTGCTTTTCTAGCGGCTAATCATGTGGAGAAACTATGCTGACAGACAGACAGAGGCAGAAGGACTCAGTTGTGTGCGTGGATTGACTGTGTTCGCACGCACCGTCAGTTGCAGCCAGAACAATCTACATGGCTCTGGACTGCAGCATGAGCGGGTTCTCTTTGATCAAGGCTATTTCAGGCTGTGTATTCCTGACATTTCTGTAATCTGGAGAGCACTGTCGCCACCTAAGGGTTCTGTAAAATAGGTTATAGACCTCCAATAGCTACTATAGTTGTACAGGAGCTGCGGAAGGCTTTGATCGACGTCCCGCCGTCAAAAAACGCATTGGACGTCGAAGGACGTCCGTGGCACTCTACGTCACTATTTAATTGGACGTCGAAGGACGTCCATGGCACTCAATGAGTTAACGTCTCTGCTCCAAAACACTCTGAATTACTGACACAGTCAACTCTCTATATTTAACGTATCTGCTCCAAAACACTCTGAATTACTGACACAGTCAACTCTCTGTATTTAACCCTAGTCTCTGCTCCAAAACACTCTGAATTACTGACAGTCAACTCTCTGTATTTAACCCTAGTCTCTGCTCCAAAACACTCTGAATTACTGACACAGTCAACTCCCTGTATTTAACCCTAGTCTCTGCTTCAAAACACTCTGAATTACCGACACAGTCAACTCTCTGTATTTAACGTCTCTGCTCCAAAACACTCTGAATTACTGACACAGTCAACTGTCTGTATTTAACCCTAGTCTCTGCTCCAAAACACTCTGAATTACTGACACAGTCAACTCTCTATATTTAACGTCTCTGCTCCAAAACACTCTGAGTTACTGACACAGTCAACTCTCTGTATTTAACCCTAGTCTCTGCTCCAAAACACTCTGAGTTACTGACACAGTCAACTGTCTGTATTTAACCCTAGTCTCTGCTCCAAAACACTCTGAATTACTGACACAGTCAACTCTCTGTATTTAACCCTAGTCTCTGCTCCAAAACACTCTGAATTACTGACACAGTCAACTCTCTATATTTAACGTCTCTGCTCCAAAACACTCTGAGTTACTGACACAGTCAACTCTCTGTATTTAACCCTAGTCTCTGCTCCAAAACACTCTGAATTACTGACACAGTCAACTCTCTGTATTTAACCCTAGTCTCTGCTCCAAAACACTCTGAATTACTGACACAGTCAACTCTCTGTATTTAACCCTAGTCTCTGCTCCAAAACACTCTGAATTACTGACACAGTCAACTGTCTGTATTTAACCCTAGTCTCTGCTCCAAAACACTCTGAATTACTGACACAGTCAACTCTCTGTATTTAACCCTAGTCTCTGCTCCAAAACACTCTGAATTACTGACACAGTCAACTCTCTGTATTTAACCCTAGTCTCTGCTCCAAAACACTCTGAGTTACTGACACAGTCAACTCTCTGTATTTAACCCTAGTCTCTGCTCCAAAACACTCTGAATTACTGACACAGTCAACTCTCTGTATTTAACCCTAGTCTCTGCTCCAAAACACTCTGAATTACTGACACAGTCAACTCTCTGTATTTAACCCTAGTCTCTACTCCAAAACACTCTGAATTACTGACAGTCAACTCTCTGTATTTAACCCTAGTCTCTGCTCCAAAACACTCTGAATTACTGACACAGTCAACTCTCTGTATTTAACCCTAGTCTCTGCTCCAAAACACTCTGAATTACTGACACAGTCAACTCTCTGTATTTAACCCTAGTCTCTGCTCCAAAACACTCTGAATTACTGACACAGTCAACTCTCTGTATTTAACCCTAGTCTCTGCTCCAAAACACTCTGAATTACTGACAGTCAACTCTCTGTATTTAACCCTAGTCTCTGCTCCAAAACACTCTGAATTACTGACACAGTCAACTCTCTATATTTAACGTATCTGCTCCAAAACACTCTGAATTACTGACACAGTCAACTCTCTGTATTTAACCCTAGTCTCTGCTCCAAAACACTCTGAATTACTGACAGTCAACTCTCTGTATTTAACCCTAGTCTCTGCTCCAAAACACTCTGAATTACTGACACAGTCAACTCCCTGTATTTAACCCTAGTCTCTGCTCCAAAACACTCTGAATTACCGACACAGTCAACTCTCTGTATTTAACGTCTCTGCTCCAAAACACTCTGAATTACTGACACAGTCAACTGTCTGTATTTAACCCTAGTCTCTACTCCAAAACACTCTGAATTACTGACACAGTCAACTCTCTATATTTAACGTCTCTGCTCCAAAACACTCTGAATTACCGACACAGTCAACTCTCTGTATTTAACTCATTGAGTGCCAGCCACTTTTGGAGAACGGACGCTCCCAGTGCCAGAGTTTTCAGAGCGTTTTCAGTGATTTCTCGAGGCCCACAGAATATTGTGTGATATTACTATGTAAACACCGAACACGCAAAAAGAACAAGGAGACTCTATTGTATCATCAGCAAAAAAAAGTTTATTGATACCATTTTCCGTTCTTTAGTTATGAGCCGGAGAAGATAGGTTGTTTTCAGCGTTTTCAGGCATTTCAAATTATAAGCTGAGATATTCAGCCTTTTGTGAAATGCAGCATTTCAAGCACATTCACTGACTCTAGATAATATTTTCTGATGTAGTGATGTGGTGTAGTTGTGTCCTGCCCTGCGTGCCCCACCCCCCCTCCCCCCCCTCAGCTGAAAACTCCTCCCCACACTAGTAACACACAGCCTCGCACCAAGCGTCTATTTTCGGAATGCTTTTGGTGCGCCGCCTCCCAGGCAGCGCAACATGGAGAAGCCACACGCGGACTGCAGTGAAAGGTTTGGCTTTTCAGTGTCGCGCTGCTGCTTTTCTAGCGGCTAATCATGTGGAGAAACTATGCTGACAGACAGACAGAGGCAGAAGGACTCAGTTGTGTGCGCGGATTGACTGTGTTCGCACGCACCGTCAGTTGCAGCCAGAACAATCTACATGGCTCTGGACTGCAGCATGAGCGGGTTCTCTTTGATCAAGGCTATTTCAGGCTGTGTATTCCTGACATTTCTGTAATCTGGAGAGCACTGTCGCCACCTAAGGGTTCTGTAAAATAGGTTATAGACCTCCAATAGCTACTATAGTTGTACAGGAGCTGCGGAAGGCTTTGATCGACGTCCCGCCGTCAAAAAACGCATTGGACGTCGAAGGACGTCCGTGGCACTCTACGTCACTATTTAATTGGACGTCGAAGGACGTCCATGGCACTCAATGAGTTAACGTCTCTGCTCCAAAACACTCTGAATTACTGACACAGTCAACTCTCTATATTTAACGTATCTGCTCCAAAACACTCTGAATTACTGACACAGTCAACTCTCTGTATTTAACCCTAGTCTCTGCTCCAAAACACTCTGAATTACTGACAGTCAACTCTCTGTATTTAACCCTAGTCTCTGCTCCAAAACACTCTGAATTACTGACACAGTCAACTCCCTGTATTTAACCCTAGTCTCTGCTTCAAAACACTCTGAATTACCGACACAGTCAACTCTCTGTATTTAACGTCTCTGCTCCAAAACACTCTGAATTACTGACACAGTCAACTGTCTGTATTTAACCCTAGTCTCTGCTCCAAAACACTCTGAATTACTGACACAGTCAACTCTCTATATTTAACGTCTCTGCTCCAAAACACTCTGAGTTACTGACACAGTCAACTCTCTGTATTTAACCCTAGTCTCTGCTCCAAAACACTCTGAGTTACTGACACAGTCAACTGTCTGTATTTAACCCTAGTCTCTGCTCCAAAACACTCTGAATTACTGACACAGTCAACTCTCTGTATTTAACCCTAGTCTCTGCTCCAAAACACTCTGAATTACTGACACAGTCAACTCTCTATATTTAACGTCTCTGCTCCAAAACACTCTGAGTTACTGACACAGTCAACTCTCTGTATTTAACCCTAGTCTCTGCTCCAAAACACTCTGAATTACTGACACAGTCAACTCTCTGTATTTAACCCTAGTCTCTGCTCCAAAACACTCTGAATTACTGACACAGTCAACTCTCTGTATTTAACCCTAGTCTCTGCTCCAAAACACTCTGAATTACTGACACAGTCAACTGTCTGTATTTAACCCTAGTCTCTGCTCCAAAACACTCTGAATTACTGACAGTCAACTCTCTGTATTTAACCTTAGTCTCTGCTCCAAAACACTCTGAATTATTGACACAGTCAACTCTCTGTATTTAACCCTAGTCTCTGCTCCAAAACACTCTGAATTACTGACACAGTCAACTCTCTATAGAGAGTTGACTGTGTCAGTAATTCAGAGTGTTTTGGAGCAGAGACGTTAAATATATATATTTAACGTCTCTGCTCCAAAACACTCTGATTTACTGACACAGTCAACTCTCTGTATTTAACCCTAGTCTCTGCTCCAAAACACTCTGAATTACTGACACAGTCAACTCTCTGTATTTAACCCTAGTCTCTGCTCCAAAACACTCTGAATTACTGACACAGTCAACTGTCTGTATTTAACCCTAGTCTCTGCTCCAAAACACTCTGAATTACTGACACAGTCAACTCTCTGTATTTAACCCTAGTCTCTGCTCCAAAACACTCTGAATTACTGACACAGTCAACTCTCTGTATTTAACCCTAGTCTCTGCTCCAAAACACTCTGAATTACTGACACAGTCAACTCTCTGTATTTAACCCTAGTCTCTACTCCAAAACACTCTGAATTACTGACAGTCAACTCTCTGTATTTAACCCTAGTCTCTGCTCCAAAACACTCTGAATTACTGACACAGTCAACTCTCTGTATTTAACCCTAGTCTCTGCTCCAAAACACTCTGAATTACTGACACAGTCAACTCCCTGTATTTAACCCTAGTCTCTGCTCCAAAACACTCTGAATTACTGACACAGTCAACTCTCTATATTTAACGTCTCTGCTCCAAAACACTCTGAATTACTGACACAGTCAACTCTCTGTATTTAACCCTAGTCTCTGCTCCAAAACACTCTGAATTACTGACACAGTCAACTCTCTGTATTTAACCCTAGTCTCTGCTCCAAAACACTCTGAGTTACTGACACAGTCAACTCTCTGTATTTAACCCTAGTCTCTGCTCCAAAACACTCTGAATTACTGACACAGTCAACTCTCTATATTTAACGTCTCTGCTCCAAAACACTCTGAGTTACTGACACAGTCAACTGTCTGTATTTAACCCTAGTCTCTGCTCCAAAACACTCTGAACTACTGACACAGTCAACTCTCTGTATTTAACCCTAGTCTCTGCTCCAAAACACTCTGAACTACTGACACAGTCAACTCTCTGTATTTAACCCTAGTCTCTGCTCCAAAACACTCTGAATTACTGACACAGTCAACTGTCTGTATTTAACCCTAGTCTCTGCTCCAAAACACTCTGAATTACTGACACAGTCAACTCTCTGTATTTAACCCTAGTCTCTACTCCAAAACACTCTGAATTACTGACACAGTCAACTCTCTGTATTTAACCCTAGTCTCTGCTCCAAAACACTCTGAACTACTGACACAGTCAACTCTCTGTATTTAACGTCTCTGCTCCAAAACACTCTGAGTTACTGACACAGTCAACTGTCTGTATTTAACCCTAGTCTCTGCTCCAAAACACTCTGAATTACTGACACAGTCAACTCTCTGTATTTAACCCTAGTCTCTGCTCCAAAACACTCTGAACTACTGACACAGTCAACTCTCTGTATTTAACCCTAGTCTCTGCTCCAAAACACTCTGAGTTACTGACACAGTCAACTCTCTGTATTTAACCCTAGTCTCTGCTCCAAAACACTCTGAATTACTGACACAGTCAACTCTCTGTATTTAACCCTAGTCTCTGCTCCAAAACACTCTGAATTACTGACACAGTCAACTCTCTGTATTTAACCCTAGTCTCTGCTCCAAAACACTCTGAGTTACTGACACAGTCAACTCTCTGTATTTAACCCTAGTCTCTGCTCCAAAACACTCTGAATTACTGACACAGTCAACTCTCTATATTTAACGTCTCTGCTCCAAAACACTCTGAGTTACTGACACAGTCAACTGTCTGTATTTAACCCTAGTCTCTGCTCCAAAACACTCTGAATTACTGACACAGTCAACTCTCTGTATTTAACCCTAGTCTCTGCTCCAAAACACTCTGAATTACTGACAGTCAACTCTCTGTATTTAACCCTAGTCTCTGCTCCAAAACACTCTGAATTACTGACACAGTCAACTCTCTATATTTAACGTATCTGCTCCAAAACACTCTGAATTACTGACACAGTCAACTCTCTGTATTTAACCCTAGTCTCTGCTCCAAAACACTCTGAATTACTGACAGTCAACTCTCTGTATTTAACCCTAGTCTCTGCTCCAAAACACTCTGAATTACTGACACAGTCAACTCCCTGTATTTAACCCTAGTCTCTGCTCCAAAACACTCTGAATTACCGACACAGTCAACTCTCTGTATTTAACGTCTCTGCTCCAAAACACTCTGAATTACTGACACAGTCAACTGTCTGTATTTAACCCTAGTCTCTGCTCCAAAACACTCTGAATTACTGACACAGTCAACTCTCTATATTTAACGTCTCTGCTCCAAAACACTCTGAGTTACTGACACAGTCAACTCTCTGTATTTAACCCTAGTCTCTGCTCCAAAACACTCTGAATTACTGACACAGTCAACTCTCTGTATTTAACCCTAGTCTCTGCTCCAAAACACTCTGAATTACTGACACAGTCAACTCTCTGTATTTAACCCTAGTCTCTGCTCCAAAACACTCTGAATTACTGACACAGTCAACTGTCTGTATTTAACCCTAGTCTCTGCTCCAAAACACTCTGAATTACTGACAGTCAACTCTCTGTATTTAACCCTAGTCTCTGCTCCAAAACACTCTGAATTATTGACACAGTCAACTCTCTGTATTTAACCCTAGTCTCTGCTCCAAAACACTCTGAATTACTGACACAGTCAACTCTCTATATTTAACGTCTCTGCTCCAAAACACTCTGAATTACTGACACAGTCAACTCTCTGTATTTAACCCTAGTCTCTGCTCCAAAACACTCTGAATTACTGACACAGTCAACTCTCTGTATTTAACCCTAGTCTCTGCTCCAAAACACTCTGAATTACTGACACAGTCAACTGTCTGTATTTAACCCTAGTCTCTGCTCCAAAACACTCTGAATTACTGACACAGTCAACTCTCTGTATTTAACCCTAGTCTCTGCTCCAAAACACTCTGAATTACTGACAGTCAACTCTCTATATTTAACGTCTCTGCTCCAAAACACTCTGAGTTACTGACACAGTCAACTCTCTGTATTTAACCCTAGTCTCTGCTCCAAAACACTCTGAATTACTGACACAGTCAACTCTCTGTATTTAACCCTAGTCTCTGCTCCAAAACACTCTGAATTACTGACACAGTCAACTCTCTGTATTTAACCCTAGTCTCTGCTCCAAAACACTCTGAATTACTGACACAGTCAACTGTCTGTATTTAACCCTAGTCTCTGCTCCAAAACACTCTGAATTACTGACAGTCAACTCTCTGTATTTAACCCTAGTCTCTGCTCCAAAACACTCTGAATTATTGACACAGTCAACTCTCTGTATTTAACCCTAGTCTCTGCTCCAAAACACTCTGAATTACTGACACAGTCAACTCTCTATATTTAACGTCTCTGCTCCAAAACACTCTGAATTACTGACACAGTCAACTCTCTGTATTTAACCCTAGTCTCTGCTCCAAAACACTCTGAATTACTGACACAGTCAACTCTCTGTATTTAACCCTAGTCTCTGCTCCAAAACACTCTGAATTACTGACACAGTCAACTGTCTGTATTTAACCCTAGTCTCTGCTCCAAAACACTCTGAATTACTGACACAGTCAACTCTCTGTATTTAACCCTAGTCTCTGCTCCAAAACACTCTGAATTACTGACACAGTCAACTCTCTGTATTTAACCCTAGTCTCTGCTCCAAAACACTCTGAGTTACTGACACAGTCAACTCTCTGTATTTAACCCTAGTCTCTGCTCCAAAACACTCTGAATTACTGACACAGTCAACTCTCTGTATTTAACCCTAGTCTCTGCTCCAAAACACTCTGAATTACTGACACAGTCAACTCTCTGTATTTAACCCTAGTCTCTACTCCAAAACACTCTGAATTACTGACAGTCAACTCTCTGTATTTAACCCTAGTCTCTGCTCCAAAACACTCTGAATTACTGACACAGTCAACTCTCTGTATTTAACCCTAGTCTCTGCTCCAAAACACTCTGAATTACTGACACAGTCAACTCTCTGTATTTAACCCTAGTCTCTGCTCCAAAACACTCTGAATTACTGACACAGTCAACTCTCTATATTTAACGTCTCTGCTCCAAAACACTCTGAGTTACTGACACAGTCAACTCTCTGTATTTAACCCTAGTCTCTGCTCCAAAACACTCTGAATTACTGACACAGTCAACTCTCTGTATTTAACCCTAGTCTCTGCTCCAAAACACTCTGAATTACTGACACAGTCAACTCTCTGTATTTAACCCTAGTCTCTGCTCCAAAACACTCTGAATTACTGACACAGTCAACTGTCTGTATTTAACCCTAGTCTCTGCTCCAAAACACTCTGAATTACTGACAGTCAACTCTCTGTATTTAACCTTAGTCTCTGCTCCAAAACACTCTGAATTATTGACACAGTCAACTCTCTGTATTTAACCCTAGTCTCTGCTCCAAAACACTCTGAATTACTGACACAGTCAACTCTCTATAGAGAGTTGACTGTGTCAGTAATTCAGAGTGTTTTGGAGCAGAGACGTTAAATATATATATTTAACGTCTCTGCTCCAAAACACTCTGATTTACTGACACAGTCAACTCTCTGTATTTAACCCTAGTCTCTGCTCCAAAACACTCTGAATTACTGACACAGTCAACTCTCTGTATTTAACCCTAGTCTCTGCTCCAAAACACTCTGAATTACTGACACAGTCAACTGTCTGTATTTAACCCTAGTCTCTGCTCCAAAACACTCTGAATTACTGACACAGTCAACTCTCTGTATTTAACCCTAGTCTCTGCTCCAAAACACTCTGAATTACTGACACAGTCAACTCTCTGTATTTAACCCTAGTCTCTGCTCCAAAACACTCTGAATTACTGACACAGTCAACTCTCTGTATTTAACCCTAGTCTCTACTCCAAAACACTCTGAATTACTGACAGTCAACTCTCTGTATTTAACCCTAGTCTCTGCTCCAAAACACTCTGAATTACTGACACAGTCAACTCTCTGTATTTAACCCTAGTCTCTGCTCCAAAACACTCTGAATTACTGACACAGTCAACTCCCTGTATTTAACCCTAGTCTCTGCTCCAAAACACTCTGAATTACTGACACAGTCAACTCTCTATATTTAACGTCTCTGCTCCAAAACACTCTGAATTACTGACACAGTCAACTCTCTGTATTTAACCCTAGTCTCTGCTCCAAAACACTCTGAATTACTGACACAGTCAACTCTCTGTATTTAACCCTAGTCTCTGCTCCAAAACACTCTGAGTTACTGACACAGTCAACTCTCTGTATTTAACCCTAGTCTCTGCTCCAAAACACTCTGAATTACTGACACAGTCAACTCTCTATATTTAACGTCTCTGCTCCAAAACACTCTGAGTTACTGACACAGTCAACTGTCTGTATTTAACCCTAGTCTCTGCTCCAAAACACTCTGAACTACTGACACAGTCAACTCTCTGTATTTAACCCTAGTCTCTGCTCCAAAACACTCTGAACTACTGACACAGTCAACTCTCTGTATTTAACCCTAGTCTCTGCTCCAAAACACTCTGAATTACTGACACAGTCAACTGTCTGTATTTAACCCTAGTCTCTGCTCCAAAACACTCTGAATTACTGACACAGTCAACTCTCTATATTTAACGTCTCTGCTCCAAAACACTCTGAATTACTGACACAGTCAACTGTCTGTATTTAACCCTAGTCTCTGCTCCAAAACACTCTGAATTACTGACACAGTCAACTCTCTGTATTTAACCCTAGTCTCTACTCCAAAACACTCTGAATTACTGACACAGTCAACTCTCTGTATTTAACCCTAGTCTCTGCTCCAAAACACTCTGAACTACTGACACAGTCAACTCTCTGTATTTAACGTCTCTGCTCCAAAACACTCTGAGTTACTGACACAGTCAACTGTCTGTATTTAACCCTAGTCTCTGCTCCAAAACACTCTGAATTACTGACACAGTCAACTCTCTGTATTTAACCCTAGTCTCTGCTCCAAAACACTCTGAACTACTGACACAGTCAACTCTCTGTATTTAACCCTAGTCTCTGCTCCAAAACACTCTGAGTTACTGACACAGTCAACTCTCTGTATTTAACCCTAGTCTCTGCTCCAAAACACTCTGAATTACTGACACAGTCAACTCTCTGTATTTAACCCTAGTCTCTGCTCCAAAACACTCTGAATTACTGACACAGTCAACTCTCTGTATTTAACCCTAGTCTCTGCTCCAAAACACTCTGAGTTACTGACACAGTCAACTCTCTGTATTTAACCCTAGTCTCTGCTCCAAAACACTCTGAATTACTGACACAGTCAACTCTCTATATTTAACGTCTCTGCTCCAAAACACTCTGAGTTACTGACACAGTCAACTGTCTGTATTTAACCCTAGTCTCTGCTCCAAAACACTCTGAATTACTGACACAGTCAACTCTCTGTATTTAACCCTAGTCTCTGCTCCAAAACACTCTGAATTACTGACAGTCAACTCTCTGTATTTAACCCTAGTCTCTGCTCCAAAACACTCTGAATTACTGACACAGTCAACTCTCTATATTTAACGTATCTGCTCCAAAACACTCTGAATTACTGACACAGTCAACTCTCTGTATTTAACCCTAGTCTCTGCTCCAAAACACTCTGAATTACTGACAGTCAACTCTCTGTATTTAACCCTAGTCTCTGCTCCAAAACACTCTGAATTACTGACACAGTCAACTCCCTGTATTTAACCCTAGTCTCTGCTCCAAAACACTCTGAATTACCGACACAGTCAACTCTCTGTATTTAACGTCTCTGCTCCAAAACACTCTGAATTACTGACACAGTCAACTGTCTGTATTTAACCCTAGTCTCTGCTCCAAAACACTCTGAATTACTGACACAGTCAACTCTCTATATTTAACGTCTCTGCTCCAAAACACTCTGAGTTACTGACACAGTCAACTCTCTGTATTTAACCCTAGTCTCTGCTCCAAAACACTCTGAATTACTGACACAGTCAACTCTCTGTATTTAACCCTAGTCTCTGCTCCAAAACACTCTGAATTACTGACACAGTCAACTCTCTGTATTTAACCCTAGTCTCTGCTCCAAAACACTCTGAATTACTGACACAGTCAACTGTCTGTATTTAACCCTAGTCTCTGCTCCAAAACACTCTGAATTACTGACAGTCAACTCTCTGTATTTAACCCTAGTCTCTGCTCCAAAACACTCTGAATTATTGACACAGTCAACTCTCTGTATTTAACCCTAGTCTCTGCTCCAAAACACTCTGAATTACTGACACAGTCAACTCTCTATATTTAACGTCTCTGCTCCAAAACACTCTGAATTACTGACACAGTCAACTCTCTGTATTTAACCCTAGTCTCTGCTCCAAAACACTCTGAATTACTGACACAGTCAACTCTCTGTATTTAACCCTAGTCTCTGCTCCAAAACACTCTGAATTACTGACACAGTCAACTGTCTGTATTTAACCCTAGTCTCTGCTCCAAAACACTCTGAATTACTGACACAGTCAACTCTCTGTATTTAACCCTAGTCTCTGCTCCAAAACACTCTGAATTACTGACAGTCAACTCTCTATATTTAACGTCTCTGCTCCAAAACACTCTGAGTTACTGACACAGTCAACTCTCTGTATTTAACCCTAGTCTCTGCTCCAAAACACTCTGAATTACTGACACAGTCAACTCTCTGTATTTAACCCTAGTCTCTGCTCCAAAACACTCTGAATTACTGACACAGTCAACTCTCTGTATTTAACCCTAGTCTCTGCTCCAAAACACTCTGAATTACTGACACAGTCAACTGTCTGTATTTAACCCTAGTCTCTGCTCCAAAACACTCTGAATTACTGACAGTCAACTCTCTGTATTTAACCCTAGTCTCTGCTCCAAAACACTCTGAATTATTGACACAGTCAACTCTCTGTATTTAACCCTAGTCTCTGCTCCAAAACACTCTGAATTACTGACACAGTCAACTCTCTATATTTAACGTCTCTGCTCCAAAACACTCTGAATTACTGACACAGTCAACTCTCTGTATTTAACCCTAGTCTCTGCTCCAAAACACTCTGAATTACTGACACAGTCAACTCTCTGTATTTAACCCTAGTCTCTGCTCCAAAACACTCTGAATTACTGACACAGTCAACTGTCTGTATTTAACCCTAGTCTCTGCTCCAAAACACTCTGAATTACTGACACAGTCAACTCTCTGTATTTAACCCTAGTCTCTGCTCCAAAACACTCTGAATTACTGACACAGTCAACTCTCTGTATTTAACCCTAGTCTCTGCTCCAAAACACTCTGAGTTACTGACACAGTCAACTCTCTGTATTTAACCCTAGTCTCTGCTCCAAAACACTCTGAATTACTGACACAGTCAACTCTCTGTATTTAACCCTAGTCTCTGCTCCAAAACACTCTGAATTACTGACACAGTCAACTCTCTGTATTTAACCCTAGTCTCTACTCCAAAACACTCTGAATTACTGACAGTCAACTCTCTGTATTTAACCCTAGTCTCTGCTCCAAAACACTCTGAATTACTGACACAGTCAACTCTCTGTATTTAACCCTAGTCTCTGCTCCAAAACACTCTGAATTACTGACACAGTCAACTCTCTGTATTTAACCCTAGTCTCTGCTCCAAAACACTCTGAATTACTGACACAGTCAACTCTCTGTATTTAACCCTAGTCTCTGCTCCAAAACACTCTGAATTACTGACAGTCAACTCTCTGTATTTAACCCTAGTCTCTGCTCCAAAACACTCTGAATTACTGACACAGTCAACTCTCTATATTTAACGTATCTGCTCCAAAACACTCTGAATTACTGACACAGTCAACTCTCTGTATTTAACCCTAGTCTCTGCTCCAAAACACTCTGAATTACTGACAGTCAACTCTCTGTATTTAACCCTAGTCTCTGCTCCAAAACACTCTGAATTACTGACACAGTCAACTCCCTGTATTTAACCCTAGTCTCTGCTCCAAAACACTCTGAATTACCGACACAGTCAACTCTCTGTATTTAACGTCTCTGCTCCAAAACACTCTGAATTACTGACACAGTCAACTGTCTGTATTTAACCCTAGTCTCTACTCCAAAACACTCTGAATTACTGACACAGTCAACTCTCTATATTTAACGTCTCTGCTCCAAAACACTCTGAATTACCGACACAGTCAACTCTCTGTATTTAACTCATTGAGTGCCAGCCACTTTTGGAGAACGGACGCTCCCAGTGCCAGAGTTTTCAGAGCGTTTTCAGTGATTTCTCGAGGCCCACAGAATATTGTGTGATATTACTATGTAAACACCGAACACGCAAAAAGAACAAGGAGACTCTATTGTATCATCAGCAAAAAAAAGTTTATTGATACCATTTTCCGTTCTTTAGTTATGAGCCGGAGAAGATAGGTTGTTTTCAGCGTTTTCAGGCATTTCAAATTATAAGCTGAGATATTCAGCCTTTTGTGAAATGCAGCATTTCAAGCACATTCACTGACTCTAGATAATATTTTCTGATGTAGTGATGTGGTGTAGTTGTGTCCTGCCCTGCGTGCCCCACCCCCCCTCCCCCCCCTCAGCTGAAAACTCCTCCCCACACTAGTAACACACAGCCTCGCACCAAGCGTCTATTTTCGGAATGCTTTTGGTGCGCCGCCTCCCAGGCAGCGCAACATGGAGAAGCCACACGCGGACTGCAGTGAAAGGTTTGGCTTTTCAGTGTCGCGCTGCTGCTTTTCTAGCGGCTAATCATGTGGAGAAACTATGCTGACAGACAGACAGAGGCAGAAGGACTCAGTTGTGTGCGTGGATTGACTGTGTTCGCACGCACCGTCAGTTGCAGCCAGAACAATCTACATGGCTCTGGACTGCAGCATGAGCGGGTTCTCTTTGATCAAGGCTATTTCAGGCTGTGTATTCCTGACATTTCTGTAATCTGGAGAGCACTGTCGCCACCTAAGGGTTCTGTAAAATAGGTTATAGACCTCCAATAGCTACTATAGTTGTACAGGAGCTGCGGAAGGCTTTGATCGACGTCCCGCCGTCAAAAAACGCATTGGACGTCGAAGGACGTCCGTGGCACTCTACGTCACTATTTAATTGGACGTCGAAGGACGTCCATGGCACTCAATGAGTTAACGTCTCTGCTCCAAAACACTCTGAATTACTGACACAGTCAACTCTCTATATTTAACGTATCTGCTCCAAAACACTCTGAATTACTGACACAGTCAACTCTCTGTATTTAACCCTAGTCTCTGCTCCAAAACACTCTGAATTACTGACAGTCAACTCTCTGTATTTAACCCTAGTCTCTGCTCCAAAACACTCTGAATTACTGACACAGTCAACTCCCTGTATTTAACCCTAGTCTCTGCTTCAAAACACTCTGAATTACCGACACAGTCAACTCTCTGTATTTAACGTCTCTGCTCCAAAACACTCTGAATTACTGACACAGTCAACTCCCTGTATTTAACCCTAGTCTCTGCTTCAAAACACTCTGAATTACCGACACAGTCAACTCTCTGTATTTAACGTCTCTGCTCCAAAACACTCTGAATTACTGACACAGTCAACTGTCTGTATTTAACCCTAGTCTCTGCTCCAAAACACTCTGAATTACTGACACAGTCAACTCTCTATATTTAACGTCTCTGCTCCAAAACACTCTGAGTTACTGACACAGTCAACTCTCTGTATTTAACCCTAGTCTCTGCTCCAAAACACTCTGAGTTACTGACACAGTCAACTGTCTGTATTTAACCCTAGTCTCTGCTCCAAAACACTCTGAATTACTGACACAGTCAACTCTCTGTATTTAACCCTAGTCTCTGCTCCAAAACACTCTGAATTACTGACACAGTCAACTCTCTATATTTAACGTCTCTGCTCCAAAACACTCTGAGTTACTGACACAGTCAACTCTCTGTATTTAACCCTAGTCTCTGCTCCAAAACACTCTGAATTACTGACACAGTCAACTCTCTGTATTTAACCCTAGTCTCTGCTCCAAAACACTCTGAATTACTGACACAGTCAACTCTCTGTATTTAACCCTAGTCTCTGCTCCAAAACACTCTGAATTACTGACACAGTCAACTGTCTGTATTTAACCCTAGTCTCTGCTCCAAAACACTCTGAATTACTGACAGTCAACTCTCTGTATTTAACCTTAGTCTCTGCTCCAAAACACTCTGAATTATTGACACAGTCAACTCTCTGTATTTAACCCTAGTCTCTGCTCCAAAACACTCTGAATTACTGACACAGTCAACTCTCTATAGAGAGTTGACTGTGTCAGTAATTCAGAGTGTTTTGGAGCAGAGACGTTAAATATATATATTTAACGTCTCTGCTCCAAAACACTCTGATTTACTGACACAGTCAACTCTCTGTATTTAACCCTAGTCTCTGCTCCAAAACACTCTGAATTACTGACACAGTCAACTCTCTGTATTTAACCCTAGTCTCTGCTCCAAAACACTCTGAATTACTGACACAGTCAACTGTCTGTATTTAACCCTAGTCTCTGCTCCAAAACACTCTGAATTACTGACACAGTCAACTCTCTGTATTTAACCCTAGTCTCTGCTCCAAAACACTCTGAATTACTGACACAGTCAACTCTCTGTATTTAACCCTAGTCTCTGCTCCAAAACACTCTGAATTACTGACACAGTCAACTCTCTGTATTTAACCCTAGTCTCTACTCCAAAACACTCTGAATTACTGACAGTCAACTCTCTGTATTTAACCCTAGTCTCTGCTCCAAAACACTCTGAATTACTGACACAGTCAACTCTCTGTATTTAACCCTAGTCTCTGCTCCAAAACACTCTGAATTACTGACACAGTCAACTCCCTGTATTTAACCCTAGTCTCTGCTCCAAAACACTCTGAATTACTGACACAGTCAACTCTCTATATTTAACGTCTCTGCTTCAAAACACTCTGAATTACTGACACAGTCAACTCTCTGTATTTAACCCTAGTCTCTGCTCCAAAACACTCTGAATTACTGACACAGTCAACTCTCTGTATTTAACCCTAGTCTCTGCTCCAAAACACTCTGAGTTACTGACACAGTCAACTCTCTGTATTTAACCCTAGTCTCTGCTCCAAAACACTCTGAATTACTGACACAGTCAACTCTCTATATTTAACGTCTCTGCTCCAAAACACTCTGAGTTACTGACACAGTCAACTGTCTGTATTTAACCCTAGTCTCTGCTCCAAAACACTCTGAACTACTGACACAGTCAACTCTCTGTATTTAACCCTAGTCTCTGCTCCAAAACACTCTGAACTACTGACACAGTCAACTCTCTGTATTTAACCCTAGTCTCTGCTCCAAAACACTCTGAATTACTGACACAGTCAACTGTCTGTATTTAACCCTAGTCTCTGCTCCAAAACACTCTGAATTACTGACACAGTCAACTCTCTATATTTAACGTCTCTGCTCCAAAACACTCTGAATTACTGACACAGTCAACTGTCTGTATTTAACCCTAGTCTCTGCTCCAAAACACTCTGAATTACTGACACAGTCAACTCTCTGTATTTAACCCTAGTCTCTACTCCAAAACACTCTGAATTACTGACACAGTCAACTCTCTGTATTTAACCCTAGTCTCTGCTCCAAAACACTCTGAACTACTGACACAGTCAACTCTCTGTATTTAACGTCTCTGCTCCAAAACACTCTGAGTTACTGACACAGTCAACTGTCTGTATTTAACCCTAGTCTCTGCTCCAAAACACTCTGAATTACTGACACAGTCAACTCTCTGTATTTAACCCTAGTCTCTGCTCCAAAACACTCTGAACTACTGACACAGTCAACTCTCTGTATTTAACCCTAGTCTCTGCTCCAAAACACTCTGAGTTACTGACACAGTCAACTCTCTGTATTTAACCCTAGTCTCTGCTCCAAAACACTCTGAATTACTGACACAGTCAACTCTCTGTATTTAACCCTAGTCTCTGCTCCAAAACACTCTGAATTACTGACACAGTCAACTCTCTGTATTTAACCCTAGTCTCTGCTCCAAAACACTCTGAGTTACTGACACAGTCAACTCTCTGTATTTAACCCTAGTCTCTGCTCCAAAACACTCTGAATTACTGACACAGTCAACTCTCTATATTTAACGTCTCTGCTCCAAAACACTCTGAGTTACTGACACAGTCAACTGTCTGTATTTAACCCTAGTCTCTGCTCCAAAACACTCTGAATTACTGACACAGTCAACTCTCTGTATTTAACCCTAGTCTCTGCTCCAAAACACTCTGAATTACTGACAGTCAACTCTCTGTATTTAACCCTAGTCTCTGCTCCAAAACACTCTGAATTACTGACACAGTCAACTCTCTATATTTAACGTATCTGCTCCAAAACACTCTGAATTACTGACACAGTCAACTCTCTGTATTTAACCCTAGTCTCTGCTCCAAAACACTCTGAATTACTGACAGTCAACTCTCTGTATTTAACCCTAGTCTCTGCTCCAAAACACTCTGAATTACTGACACAGTCAACTCCCTGTATTTAACCCTAGTCTCTGCTCCAAAACACTCTGAATTACCGACACAGTCAACTCTCTGTATTTAACGTCTCTGCTCCAAAACACTCTGAATTACTGACACAGTCAACTGTCTGTATTTAACCCTAGTCTCTGCTCCAAAACACTCTGAATTACTGACACAGTCAACTCTCTATATTTAACGTCTCTGCTCCAAAACACTCTGAGTTACTGACACAGTCAACTCTCTGTATTTAACCCTAGTCTCTGCTCCAAAACACTCTGAATTACTGACACAGTCAACTCTCTGTATTTAACCCTAGTCTCTGCTCCAAAACACTCTGAATTACTGACACAGTCAACTCTCTGTATTTAACCCTAGTCTCTGCTCCAAAACACTCTGAATTACTGACACAGTCAACTGTCTGTATTTAACCCTAGTCTCTGCTCCAAAACACTCTGAATTACTGACAGTCAACTCTCTGTATTTAACCCTAGTCTCTGCTCCAAAACACTCTGAATTATTGACACAGTCAACTCTCTGTATTTAACCCTAGTCTCTGCTCCAAAACACTCTGAATTACTGACACAGTCAACTCTCTATATTTAACGTCTCTGCTCCAAAACACTCTGAATTACTGACACAGTCAACTCTCTGTATTTAACCCTAGTCTCTGCTCCAAAACACTCTGAATTACTGACACAGTCAACTCTCTGTATTTAACCCTAGTCTCTGCTCCAAAACACTCTGAATTACTGACACAGTCAACTGTCTGTATTTAACCCTAGTCTCTGCTCCAAAACACTCTGAATTACTGACACAGTCAACTCTCTGTATTTAACCCTAGTCTCTGCTCCAAAACACTCTGAATTACTGACAGTCAACTCTCTATATTTAACGTCTCTACTCCAAAACACTCTGAGTTACTGACACAGTCAACTCTCTGTATTTAACCCTAGTCTCTGCTCCAAAACACTCTGAATTACTGACACAGTCAACTCTCTGTATTTAACCCTAGTCTCTGCTCCAAAACACTCTGAATTACTGACACAGTCAACTCTCTGTATTTAACCCTAGTCTCTGCTCCAAAACACTCTGAATTACTGACACAGTCAACTGTCTGTATTTAACCCTAGTCTCTGCTCCAAAACACTCTGAATTACTGACAGTCAACTCTCTGTATTTAACCCTAGTCTCTGCTCCAAAACACTCTGAATTATTGACACAGTCAACTCTCTGTATTTAACCCTAGTCTCTGCTCCAAAACACTCTGAATTACTGACACAGTCAACTCTCTATATTTAACGTCTCTGCTCCAAAACACTCTGAATTACTGACACAGTCAACTCTCTGTATTTAACCCTAGTCTCTGCTCCAAAACACTCTGAATTACTGACACAGTCAACTCTCTGTATTTAACCCTAGTCTCTGCTCCAAAACACTCTGAATTACTGACACAGTCAACTGTCTGTATTTAACCCTAGTCTCTGCTCCAAAACACTCTGAATTACTGACACAGTCAACTCTCTGTATTTAACCCTAGTCTCTGCTCCAAAACACTCTGAATTACTGACACAGTCAACTCTCTGTATTTAACCCTAGTCTCTGCTCCAAAACACTCTGAGTTACTGACACAGTCAACTCTCTGTATTTAACCCTAGTCTCTGCTCCAAAACACTCTGAATTACTGACACAGTCAACTCTCTGTATTTAACCCTAGTCTCTGCTCCAAAACACTCTGAATTACTGACACAGTCAACTCTCTGTATTTAACCCTAGTCTCTACTCCAAAACACTCTGAATTACTGACAGTCAACTCTCTGTATTTAACCCTAGTCTCTGCTCCAAAACACTCTGAATTACTGACACAGTCAACTCTCTGTATTTAACCCTAGTCTCTGCTCCAAAACACTCTGAATTACTGACACAGTCAACTCTCTGTATTTAACCCTAGTCTCTGCTCCAAAACACTCTGAATTACTGACACAGTCAACTCTCTGTATTTAACCCTAGTCTCTGCTCCAAAACACTCTGAATTACTGACAGTCAACTCTCTGTATTTAACCCTAGTCTCTGCTCCAAAACACTCTGAATTACTGACACAGTCAACTCTCTATATTTAACGTATCTGCTCCAAAACACTCTGAATTACTGACACAGTCAACTCTCTGTATTTAACCCTAGTCTCTGCTCCAAAACACTCTGAATTACTGACAGTCAACTCTCTGTATTTAACCCTAGTCTCTGCTCCAAAACACTCTGAATTACTGACACAGTCAACTCCCTGTATTTAACCCTAGTCTCTGCTCCAAAACACTCTGAATTACCGACACAGTCAACTCTCTGTATTTAACGTCTCTGCTCCAAAACACTCTGAATTACTGACACAGTCAACTGTCTGTATTTAACCCTAGTCTCTACTCCAAAACACTCTGAATTACTGACACAGTCAACTCTCTATATTTAACGTCTCTGCTCCAAAACACTCTGAATTACCGACACAGTCAACTCTCTGTATTTAACTCATTGAGTGCCAGCCACTTTTGGAGAACGGACGCTCCCAGTGCCAGAGTTTTCAGAGCGTTTTCAGTGATTTCTCGAGGCCCACAGAATATTGTGTGATATTACTATGTAAACACCGAACACGCAAAAAGAACAAGGAGACTCTATTGTATCATCAGCAAAAAAAAGTTTATTGATACCATTTTCCGTTCTTTAGTTATGAGCCGGAGAAGATAGGTTGTTTTCAGCGTTTTCAGGCATTTCAAATTATAAGCTGAGATATTCAGCCTTTTGTGAAATGCAGCATTTCAAGCACATTCACTGACTCTAGATAATATTTTCTGATGTAGTGATGTGGTGTAGTTGTGTCCTGCCCTGCGTGCCCCACCCCCCCTCCCCCCCCCTCAGCTGAAAACTCTTCCCCACACTAGTAACACACAGCCTCGCACCAAGCGTCTATTTTCGGAATGCTTTTGGTGCGCCGCCTCCCAGGCAGCGCAACATGGAGAAGCCACACGCGGACTGCAGTGAAAGGTTTGGCTTTTCAGTGTCGCGCTGCTGCTTTTCTAGCGGCTAATCATGTGGAGAAACTATGCTGACAGACAGACAGAGGCAGAAGGACTCAGTTGTGTGCGTGGATTGACTGTGTTCGCACGCACCGTCAGTTGCAGCCAGAACAATCTACATGGCTCTGGACTGCAGCATGAGCGGGTTCTCTTTGATCAAGGCTATTTCAGGCTGTGTATTCCTGACATTTCTGTAATCTGGAGAGCACTGTCGCCACCTAAGGGTTCTGTAAAATAGGTTATAGACCTCCAATAGCTACTATAGTTGTACAGGAGCTGCGGAAGGCTTTGATCGACGTCCCGCCGTCAAAAAACGCATTGGACGTCGAAGGACGTCCGTGGCACTCTACGTCACTATTTAATTGGACGTCGAAGGACGTCCATGGCACTCAATGAGTTAACGTCTCTGCTCCAAAACACTCTGAATTACTGACACAGTCAACTCTCTATATTTAACGTATCTGCTCCAAAACACTCTGAATTACTGACACAGTCAACTCTCTGTATTTAACCCTAGTCTCTGCTCCAAAACACTCTGAATTACTGACAGTCAACTCTCTGTATTTAACCCTAGTCTCTGCTCCAAAACACTCTGAATTACTGACACAGTCAACTCCCTGTATTTAACCCTAGTCTCTGCTTCAAAACACTCTGAATTACCGACACAGTCAACTCTCTGTATTTAACGTCTCTGCTCCAAAACACTCTGAATTACTGACACAGTCAACTGTCTGTATTTAACCCTAGTCTCTGCTCCAAAACACTCTGAATTACTGACACAGTCAACTCTCTATATTTAACGTCTCTGCTCCAAAACACTCTGAGTTACTGACACAGTCAACTCTCTGTATTTAACCCTAGTCTCTGCTCCAAAACACTCTGAGTTACTGACACAGTCAACTGTCTGTATTTAACCCTAGTCTCTGCTCCAAAACACTCTGAATTACTGACACAGTCAACTCTCTGTATTTAACCCTAGTCTCTGCTCCAAAACACTCTGAATTACTGACACAGTCAACTCTCTATATTTAACGTCTCTGCTCCAAAACACTCTGAGTTACTGACACAGTCAACTCTCTGTATTTAACCCTAGTCTCTGCTCCAAAACACTCTGAATTACTGACACAGTCAACTCTCTGTATTTAACCCTAGTCTCTGCTCCAAAACACTCTGAATTACTGACACAGTCAACTCTCTGTATTTAACCCTAGTCTCTGCTCCAAAACACGCTGAATTACTGACACAGTCAACTGTCTGTATTTAACCCTAGTCTCTGCTCCAAAACACTCTGAATTACTGACAGTCAACTCTCTGTATTTAACCTTAGTCTCTGCTCCAAAACACTCTGAATTATTGACACAGTCAACTCTCTGTATTTAACCCTAGTCTCTGCTCCAAAACACTCTGAATTACTGACACAGTCAACTCTCTATAGAGAGTTGACTGTGTCAGTAATTCAGAGTGTTTTGGAGCAGAGACGTTAAATATATATATTTAACGTCTCTGCTCCAAAACACTCTGAATTACTGACACAGTCAACTCTCTGTATTTAACCCTAGTCTCTGCTCCAAAACACTCTGAATTACTGACACAGTCAACTCTCTGTATTTAACCCTAGTCTCTGCTCCAAAACACTCTGAATTACTGACACAGTCAACTGTCTGTATTTAACCCTAGTCTCTGCTCCAAAACACTCTGAATTACTGACACAGTCAACTCTCTGTATTTAACCCTAGTCTCTGCTCCAAAACACTCTGAATTACTGACACAGTCAACTCTCTGTATTTAACCCTAGTCTCTGCTCCAAAACACTCTGAATTACTGACACAGTCAACTCTCTGTATTTAACCCTAGTCTCTACTCCAAAACACTCTGAATTACTGACAGTCAACTCTCTGTATTTAACCCTAGTCTCTGCTCCAAAACACTCTGAATTACTGACACAGTCAACTCTCTGTATTTAACCCTAGTCTCTGCTCCAAAACACTCTGAATTACTGACACAGTCAACTCCCTGTATTTAACCCTAGTCTCTGCTCCAAAACACTCTGAATTACTGACACAGTCAACTCTCTATATTTAACGTCTCTGCTCCAAAACACTCTGAATTACTGACACAGTCAACTGTCTGTATTTAACCCTAGTCTCTGCTCCAAAACACTCTGAATTACTGACACAGTCAACTCTCTGTATTTAACCCTAGTCTCTGCTCCAAAACACTCTGAATTACTGACAGTCAACTCTCTGTATTTAACCCTAGTCTCTGCTCCAAAACACTCTGAATTACTGACACAGTCAACTCTCTATATTTAACGTATCTGCTCCAAAACACTCTGAATTACTGACACAGTCAACTCTCTGTATTTAACCCTAGTCTCTGCTCCAAAACACTCTGAATTACTGACAGTCAACTCTCTGTATTTAACCCTAGTCTCTGCTCCAAAACACTCTGAATTACTGACACAGTCAACTCCCTGTATTTAACCCTAGTCTCTGCTCCAAAACACTCTGAATTACCGACACAGTCAACTCTCTGTATTTAACGTCTCTGCTCCAAAACACTCTGAATTACTGACACAGTCAACTGTCTGTATTTAACCCTAGTCTCTGCTCCAAAACACTCTGAATTACTGACACAGTCAACTCTCTATATTTAACGTCTCTGCTCCAAAACACTCTGAGTTACTGACACAGTCAACTCTCTGTATTTAACCCTAGTCTCTGCTCCAAAACACTCTGAATTACTGACACAGTCAACTCTCTGTATTTAACCCTAGTCTCTGCTCCAAAACACTCTGAATTACTGACACAGTCAACTCTCTGTATTTAACCCTAGTCTCTGCTCCAAAACACTCTGAATTACTGACACAGTCAACTGTCTGTATTTAACCCTAGTCTCTGCTCCAAAACACTCTGAATTACTGACAGTCAACTCTCTGTATTTAACCCTAGTCTCTGCTCCAAAACACTCTGAATTATTGACACAGTCAACTCTCTGTATTTAACCCTAGTCTCTGCTCCAAAACACTCTGAATTACTGACACAGTCAACTCTCTATATTTAACGTCTCTGCTCCAAAACACTCTGAATTACTGACACAGTCAACTCTCTGTATTTAACCCTAGTCTCTGCTCCAAAACACTCTGAATTACTGACACAGTCAACTCTCTGTATTTAACCCTAGTCTCTGCTCCAAAACACTCTGAATTACTGACACAGTCAACTGTCTGTATTTAACCCTAGTCTCTGCTCCAAAACACTCTGAATTACTGACACAGTCAACTCTCTGTATTTAACCCTAGTCTCTGCTCCAAAACACTCTGAATTACTGACAGTCAACTCTCTATATTTAACGTCTCTGCTCCAAAACACTCTGAGTTACTGACACAGTCAACTCTCTGTATTTAACCCTAGTCTCTGCTCCAAAACACTCTGAATTACTGACACAGTCAACTCTCTGTATTTAACCCTAGTCTCTGCTCCAAAACACTCTGAATTACTGACACAGTCAACTCTCTGTATTTAACCCTAGTCTCTGCTCCAAAACACTCTGAATTACTGACACAGTCAACTGTCTGTATTTAACCCTAGTCTCTGCTCCAAAACACTCTGAATTACTGACAGTCAACTCTCTGTATTTAACCCTAGTCTCTGCTCCAAAACACTCTGAATTATTGACACAGTCAACTCTCTGTATTTAACCCTAGTCTCTGCTCCAAAACACTCTGAATTACTGACACAGTCAACTCTCTATATTTAACGTCTCTGCTCCAAAACACTCTGAATTACTGACACAGTCAACTCTCTGTATTTAACCCTAGTCTCTGCTCCAAAACACTCTGAATTACTGACACAGTCAACTCTCTGTATTTAACCCTAGTCTCTGCTCCAAAACACTCTGAATTACTGACACAGTCAACTGTCTGTATTTAACCCTAGTCTCTGCTCCAAAACACTCTGAATTACTGACACAGTCAACTCTCTGTATTTAACCCTAGTCTCTGCTCCAAAACACTCTGAATTACTGACACAGTCAACTCTCTGTATTTAACCCTAGTCTCTGCTCCAAAACACTCTGAGTTACTGACACAGTCAACTCTCTGTATTTAACCCTAGTCTCTGCTCCAAAACACTCTGAATTACTGACACAGTCAACTCTCTGTATTTAACCCTAGTCTCTGCTCCAAAACACTCTGAATTACTGACACAGTCAACTCTCTGTATTTAACCCTAGTCTCTACTCCAAAACACTCTGAATTACTGACAGTCAACTCTCTGTATTTAACCCTAGTCTCTGCTCCAAAACACTCTGAATTACTGACACAGTCAACTCTCTGTATTTAACCCTAGTCTCTGCTCCAAAACACTCTGAATTACTGACACAGTCAACTCTCTGTATTTAACCCTAGTCTCTGCTCCAAAACACTCTGAATTACTGACACAGTCAACTCTCTGTATTTAACCCTAGTCTCTGCTCCAAAACACTCTGAATTACTGACAGTCAACTCTCTGTATTTAACCCTAGTCTCTGCTCCAAAACACTCTGAATTACTGACACAGTCAACTCTCTATATTTAACGTATCTGCTCCAAAACACTCTGAATTACTGACACAGTCAACTCTCTGTATTTAACCCTAGTCTCTGCTCCAAAACACTCTGAATTACTGACAGTCAACTCTCTGTATTTAACCCTAGTCTCTGCTCCAAAACACTCTGAATTACTGACACAGTCAACTCCCTGTATTTAACCCTAGTCTCTGCTCCAAAACACTCTGAATTACCGACACAGTCAACTCTCTGTATTTAACGTCTCTGCTCCAAAACACTCTGAATTACTGACACAGTCAACTGTCTGTATTTAACCCTAGTCTCTACTCCAAAACACTCTGAATTACTGACACAGTCAACTCTCTATATTTAACGTCTCTGCTCCAAAACACTCTGAATTACCGACACAGTCAACTCTCTGTATTTAACTCATTGAGTGCCAGCCACTTTTGGAGAACGGACGCTCCCAGTGCCAGAGTTTTCAGAGCGTTTTCAGTGATTTCTCGAGGCCCACAGAATATTGTGTGATATTACTATGTAAACACCGAACACGCAAAAAGAACAAGGAGACTCTATTGTATCATCAGCAAAAAAAAGTTTATTGATACCATTTTCCGTTCTTTAGTTATGAGCCGGAGAAGATAGGTTGTTTTCAGCGTTTTCAGGCATTTCAAATTATAAGCTGAGATATTCAGCCTTTTGTGAAATGCAGCATTTCAAGCACATTCACTGACTCTAGATAATATTTTCTGATGTAGTGATGTGGTGTAGTTGTGTCCTGCCCTGCGTGCCCCACCCCCCCTCCCCCCCCTCAGCTGAAAACTCCTCCCCACACTAGTAACACACAGCCTCGCACCAAGCGTCTATTTTCGGAATGCTTTTGGTGCGCCGCCTCCCAGGCAGCGCAACATGGAGAAGCCACACGCGGACTGCAGTGAAAGGTTTGGCTTTTCAGTGTCGCGCTGCTGCTTTTCTAGCGGCTAATCATGTGGAGAAACTATGCTGACAGACAGACAGAGGCAGAAGGACTCAGTTGTGTGCGTGGATTGACTGTGTTCGCACGCACCGTCAGTTGCAGCCAGAACAATCTACATGGCTCTGGACTGCAGCATGAGCGGGTTCTCTTTGATCAAGGCTATTTCAGGCTGTGTATTCCTGACATTTCTGTAATCTGGAGAGCACTGTCGCCACCTAAGGGTTCTGTAAAATAGGTTATAGACCTCCAATAGCTACTATAGTTGTACAGGAGCTGCGGAAGGCTTTGATCGACGTCCCGCCGTCAAAAAACGCATTGGACGTCGAAGGACGTCCGTGGCACTCTACGTCACTATTTAATTGGACGTCGAAGGACGTCCATGGCACTCAATGAGTTAACGTCTCTGCTCCAAAACACTCTGAATTACTGACACAGTCAACTCTCTATATTTAACGTATCTGCTCCAAAACACTCTGAATTACTGACACAGTCAACTCTCTGTATTTAACCCTAGTCTCTGCTCCAAAACACTCTGAATTACTGACAGTCAACTCTCTGTATTTAACCCTAGTCTCTGCTCCAAAACACTCTGAATTACTGACACAGTCAACTCCCTGTATTTAACCCTAGTCTCTGCTTCAAAACACTCTGAATTACCGACACAGTCAACTCTCTGTATTTAACGTCTCTGCTCCAAAACACTCTGAATTACTGACACAGTCAACTGTCTGTATTTAACCCTAGTCTCTGCTCCAAAACACTCTGAATTACTGACACAGTCAACTCTCTATATTTAACGTCTCTGCTCCAAAACACTCTGAGTTACTGACACAGTCAACTCTCTGTATTTAACCCTAGTCTCTGCTCCAAAACACTCTGAGTTACTGACACAGTCAACTGTCTGTATTTAACCCTAGTCTCTGCTCCAAAACACTCTGAATTACTGACACAGTCAACTCTCTGTATTTAACCCTAGTCTCTGCTCCAAAACACTCTGAATTACTGACACAGTCAACTCTCTATATTTAACGTCTCTGCTCCAAAACACTCTGAGTTACTGACACAGTCAACTCTCTGTATTTAACCCTAGTCTCTGCTCCAAAACACTCTGAATTACTGACACAGTCAACTCTCTGTATTTAACCCTAGTCTCTGCTCCAAAACACTCTGAATTACTGACACAGTCAACTCTCTGTATTTAACCCTAGTCTCTGCTCCAAAACACTCTGAATTACTGACACAGTCAACTGTCTGTATTTAACCCTAGTCTCTGCTCCAAAACACTCTGAATTACTGACAGTCAACTCTCTGTATTTAACCTTAGTCTCTGCTCCAAAACACTCTGAATTATTGACACAGTCAACTCTCTGTATTTAACCCTAGTCTCTGCTCCAAAACACTCTGAATTACTGACACAGTCAACTCTCTATAGAGAGTTGACTGTGTCAGTAATTCAGAGTGTTTTGGAGCAGAGACGTTAAATATATATATTTAACGTCTCTGCTCCAAAACACTCTGAATTACTGACACAGTCAACTCTCTATAGAGAGTTGACTGTGTCAGTAATTCAGAGTGTTTTGGAGCAGAGACGTTAAATATATATATTTAACGTCTCTGCTCCAAAACACTCTGAATTACTGACACAGTCAACTCTCTGTATTTAACCCTAGTCTCTGCTCCAAAACACTCTGAATTACTGACACAGTCAACTCTCTGTATTTAACCCTAGTCTCTGCTCCAAAACACTCTGAATTACTGACACAGTCAACTGTCTGTATTTAACCCTAGTCTCTGCTCCAAAACACTCTGAATTACTGACACAGTCAACTCTCTGTATTTAACCCTAGTCTCTGCTCCAAAACACTCTGAATTACTGACACAGTCAACTCTCTGTATTTAACCCTAGTCTCTGCTCCAAAACACTCTGAATTACTGACACAGTCAACTCTCTGTATTTAACCCTAGTCTCTACTCCAAAACACTCTGAATTACTGACAGTCAACTCTCTGTATTTAACCCTAGTCTCTGCTCCAAAACACTCTGAATTACTGACACAGTCAACTCTCTGTATTTAACCCTAGTCTCTGCTCCAAAACACTCTGAATTACTGACACAGTCAACTCCCTGTATTTAACCCTAGTCTCTGCTCCAAAACACTCTGAATTACTGACACAGTCAACTCTCTATATTTAACGTCTCTGCTCCAAAACACTCTGAATTACTGACACAGTCAACTCTCTGTATTTAACCCTAGTCTCTGCTCCAAAACACTCTGAATTACTGACACAGTCAACTCTCTGTATTTAACCCTAGTCTCTGCTCCAAAACACTCTGAGTTACTGACACAGTCAACTCTCTGTATTTAACCCTAGTCTCTGCTCCAAAACACTCTGAATTACTGACACAGTCAACTCTCTATATTTAACGTCTCTGCTCCAAAACACTCTGAGTTACTGACACAGTCAACTGTCTGTATTTAACCCTAGTCTCTGCTCCAAAACACTCTGAACTACTGACACAGTCAACTCTCTGTATTTAACCCTAGTCTCTGCTCCAAAACACTCTGAACTACTGACACAGTCAACTCTCTGTATTTAACCCTAGTCTCTGCTCCAAAACACTCTGAATTACTGACACAGTCAACTGTCTGTATTTAACCCTAGTCTCTGCTCCAAAACACTCTGAATTACTGACACAGTCAACTCTCTATATTTAACGTCTCTGCTCCAAAACACTCTGAATTACTGACACAGTCAACTGTCTGTATTTAACCCTAGTCTCTGCTCCAAAACACTCTGAATTACTGACACAGTCAACTCTCTGTATTTAACCCTAGTCTCTACTCCAAAACACTCTGAATTACTGACACAGTCAACTCTCTGTATTTAACCCTAGTCTCTGCTCCAAAACACTCTGAACTACTGACACAGTCAACTCTCTGTATTTAACGTCTCTGCTCCAAAACACTCTGAGTTACTGACACAGTCAACTGTCTGTATTTAACCCTAGTCTCTGCTCCAAAACACTCTGAATTACTGACACAGTCAACTCTCTGTATTTAACCCTAGTCTCTGCTCCAAAACACTCTGAACTACTGACACAGTCAACTCTCTGTATTTAACCCTAGTCTCTGCTCCAAAACACTCTGAGTTACTGACACAGTCAACTCTCTGTATTTAACCCTAGTCTCTGCTCCAAAACACTCTGAATTACTGACACAGTCAACTCTCTGTATTTAACCCTAGTCTCTGCTCCAAAACACTCTGAATTACTGACACAGTCAACTCTCTGTATTTAACCCTAGTCTCTGCTCCAAAACACTCTGAGTTACTGACACAGTCAACTCTCTGTATTTAACCCTAGTCTCTGCTCCAAAACACTCTGAATTACTGACACAGTCAACTCTCTATATTTAACGTCTCTGCTCCAAAACACTCTGAGTTACTGACACAGTCAACTGTCTGTATTTAACCCTAGTCTCTGCTCCAAAACACTCTGAATTACTGACACAGTCAACTCTCTGTATTTAACCCTAGTCTCTGCTCCAAAACACTCTGAATTACTGACAGTCAACTCTCTGTATTTAACCCTAGTCTCTGCTCCAAAACACTCTGAATTACTGACACAGTCAACTCTCTATATTTAACGTATCTGCTCCAAAACACTCTGAATTACTGACACAGTCAACTCTCTGTATTTAACCCTAGTCTCTGCTCCAAAACACTCTGAATTACTGACAGTCAACTCTCTGTATTTAACCCTAGTCTCTGCTCCAAAACACTCTGAATTACTGACACAGTCAACTCCCTGTATTTAACCCTAGTCTCTGCTCCAAAACACTCTGAATTACCGACACAGTCAACTCTCTGTATTTAACGTCTCTGCTCCAAAACACTCTGAATTACTGACACAGTCAACTGTCTGTATTTAACCCTAGTCTCTGCTCCAAAACACTCTGAATTACTGACACAGTCAACTCTCTATATTTAACGTCTCTGCTCCAAAACACTCTGAGTTACTGACACAGTCAACTCTCTGTATTTAACCCTAGTCTCTGCTCCAAAACACTCTGAATTACTGACACAGTCAACTCTCTGTATTTAACCCTAGTCTCTGCTCCAAAACACTCTGAATTACTGACACAGTCAACTCTCTGTATTTAACCCTAGTCTCTGCTCCAAAACACTCTGAATTACTGACACAGTCAACTGTCTGTATTTAACCCTAGTCTCTGCTCCAAAACACTCTGAATTACTGACAGTCAACTCTCTGTATTTAACCCTAGTCTCTGCTCCAAAACACTCTGAATTATTGACACAGTCAACTCTCTGTATTTAACCCTAGTCTCTGCTCCAAAACACTCTGAATTACTGACACAGTCAACTCTCTATATTTAACGTCTCTGCTCCAAAACACTCTGAATTACTGACACAGTCAACTCTCTGTATTTAACCCTAGTCTCTGCTCCAAAACACTCTGAATTACTGACACAGTCAACTCTCTGTATTTAACCCTAGTCTCTGCTCCAAAACACTCTGAATTACTGACACAGTCAACTGTCTGTATTTAACCCTAGTCTCTGCTCCAAAACACTCTGAATTACTGACACAGTCAACTCTCTGTATTTAACCCTAGTCTCTGCTCCAAAACACTCTGAATTACTGACAGTCAACTCTCTATATTTAACGTCTCTGCTCCAAAACACTCTGAGTTACTGACACAGTCAACTCTCTGTATTTAACCCTAGTCTCTGCTCCAAAACACTCTGAATTACTGACACAGTCAACTCTCTGTATTTAACCCTAGTCTCTGCTCCAAAACACTCTGAATTACTGACACAGTCAACTCTCTGTATTTAACCCTAGTCTCTGCTCCAAAACACTCTGAATTACTGACACAGTCAACTGTCTGTATTTAACCCTAGTCTCTGCTCCAAAACACTCTGAATTACTGACAGTCAACTCTCTGTATTTAACCCTAGTCTCTGCTCCAAAACACTCTGAATTATTGACACAGTCAACTCTCTGTATTTAACCCTAGTCTCTGCTCCAAAACACTCTGAATTACTGACACAGTCAACTCTCTATATTTAACGTCTCTGCTCCAAAACACTCTGAATTACTGACACAGTCAACTCTCTGTATTTAACCCTAGTCTCTGCTCCAAAACACTCTGAATTACTGACACAGTCAACTCTCTGTATTTAACCCTAGTCTCTGCTCCAAAACACTCTGAATTACTGACACAGTCAACTGTCTGTATTTAACCCTAGTCTCTGCTCCAAAACACTCTGAATTACTGACACAGTCAACTCTCTGTATTTAACCCTAGTCTCTGCTCCAAAACACTCTGAATTACTGACACAGTCAACTCTCTGTATTTAACCCTAGTCTCTGCTCCAAAACACTCTGAGTTACTGACACAGTCAACTCTCTGTATTTAACCCTAGTCTCTGCTCCAAAACACTCTGAATTACTGACACAGTCAACTCTCTGTATTTAACCCTAGTCTCTGCTCCAAAACACTCTGAATTACTGACACAGTCAACTCTCTGTATTTAACCCTAGTCTCTACTCCAAAACACTCTGAATTACTGACAGTCAACTCTCTGTATTTAACCCTAGTCTCTGCTCCAAAACACTCTGAATTACTGACACAGTCAACTCTCTGTATTTAACCCTAGTCTCTGCTCCAAAACACTCTGAATTACTGACACAGTCAACTCTCTGTATTTAACCCTAGTCTCTGCTCCAAAACACTCTGAATTACTGACACAGTCAACTCCCTGTATTTAACCCTAGTCTCTGCTCCAAAACACTCTGAATTACCGACACAGTCAACTCTCTGTATTTAACCCTAGTCTCTGCTCCAAAACACTCTGAATTACTGACACAGTCAACTCTCTATATTTAACGTCTCTGCTCCAAAACACTCTGAATTACTGACACAGTCAACTCTCTGTATTTAACCCTAGTCTCTGCTCCAAAACACTCTGAATTACTGACAGTCAACTCTCTATATTTAACGTCTCTGCTCCAAAACACTCTGAATTACTGACACAGTCAACTCTCTGTATTTAACCCTAGTCTCTGCTTCAAAACACTCTGAATTACTGACACAGTCAACTGTCTGTATTTAACCCTAGTCTCTGCTCCAAAACACTCTGAATTACTGACACAGTCAACTCTCTGTATTTAACCCTAGTCTCTGCTCCAAAACACTCTGAATTACTGACACAGTCAACTCCCTGTATTTAACCCTAGTCTCTGCTCCAAAACACTCTGAATTACTGACACAGTCAACTCTCTATATTTAACGTCTCTGCTCCAAAACACTCTGAATTACTGACACAGTCAACTCTCTGTATTTAACCCTAGTCTCTGCTCCAAAACACTCTGAATTACTGACACAGTCAACTGTCTGTATTTAACCCTAGTCTCTGCTCCAAAACACTCTGAATTACTGACAGTCAACTCTCTATATTTAACGTCTCTACTCCAAAACACTCTGAATTACTGACAGTCAACTCTCTGTATTTAACCCTAGTCTCTGCTCCAAAACACTCTGAATTACTGACAGTCAACTCTCTATATTTAACGTCTCTACTCCAAAACACTCTGAATTACTGACAGTCAACTCTCTGTATTTAACCCTAGTCTCTGCTCCAAAACACTCTGAATTACTGACACAGTCAACTCCCTGTATTTAACCCTAGTCTCTGCTCCAAAACACTCTGAATTACCGACACAGTCAACTCTCTGTATTTAACCCTAGTCTCTGCTCCAAAACACTCTGAATTACTGACACAGTCAACTGTCTGTATTTAACCCTAGTCTCTGCTCCAAAACACTCTGAATTACTGACACAGTCAACTCTCTATATTTAACGTCTCTGCTCCAAAACACTCTGAATTACTGACACAGTCAACTGTCTGTATTTAACCCTAGTCTCTGCTCCAAAACACTCTGAATTACTGACACAGTCAACTCTCTGTATTTAACCCTAGTCTCTACTCCAAAACACTCTGAATTACTGACACAGTCAACTCTCTGTATTTAACCCTAGTCTCTGCTCCAAAACACTCTGAACTACTGACACAGTCAACTCTCTGTATTTAACGTCTCTGCTCCAAAACACTCTGAGTTACTGACACAGTCAACTGTCTGTATTTAACCCTAGTCTCTGCTCCAAAACACTCTGAATTACTGACACAGTCAACTCTCTGTATTTAACCCTAGTCTCTGCTCCAAAACACTCTGAACTACTGACACAGTCAACTCTCTGTATTTAACCCTAGTCTCTGCTCCAAAACACTCTGAGTTACTGACACAGTCAACTCTCTGTATTTAACCCTAGTCTCTGCTCCAAAACACTCTGAATTACTGACACAGTCAACTCTCTGTATTTAACCCTAGTCTCTGCTCCAAAACACTCTGAATTACTGACACAGTCAACTCTCTGTATTTAACCCTAGTCTCTGCTCCAAAACACTCTGAGTTACTGACACAGTCAACTCTCTGTATTTAACCCTAGTCTCTCCTCCAAAACACTCTGAATTACTGACACAGTCAACTCTCTATATTTAACGTCTCTGCTCCAAAACACTCTGAGTTACTGACACAGTCAACTGTCTGTATTTAACCCTAGTCTCTGCTCCAAAACACTCTGAATTACTGACACAGTCAACTCTCTGTATTTAACCCTAGTCTCTGCTCCAAAACACTCTGAATTACTGACAGTCAACTCTCTGTATTTAACCCTAGTCTCTGCTCCAAAACACTCTGAATTACTGACACAGTCAACTCTCTATATTTAACGTATCTGCTCCAAAACACTCTGAATTACTGACACAGTCAACTCTCTGTATTTAACCCTAGTCTCTGCTCCAAAACACTCTGAATTACTGACAGTCAACTCTCTGTATTTAACCCTAGTCTCTGCTCCAAAACACTCTGAATTACTGACACAGTCAACTCCCTGTATTTAACCCTAGTCTCTGCTCCAAAACACTCTGAATTACCGACACAGTCAACTCTCTGTATTTAACGTCTCTGCTCCAAAACACTCTGAATTACTGACACAGTCAACTGTCTGTATTTAACCCTAGTCTCTACTCCAAAACACTCTGAATTACTGACACAGTCAACTCTCTATATTTAACGTCTCTGCTCCAAAACACTCTGAATTACCGACACAGTCAACTCTCTGTATTTAACTCATTGAGTGCCAGCCACTTTTGGAGAACGGACGCTCCCAGTGCCAGAGTTTTCAGAGCGTTTTCAGTGATTTCTCGAGGCCCACAGAATATTGTGTGATATTACTATGTAAACACCGAACACGCAAAAAGAACAAGGAGACTCTATTGTATCATCAGCAAAAAAAAGTTTATTGATACCATTTTCCGTTCTTTAGTTATGAGCCGGAGAAGATAGGTTGTTTTCAGCGTTTTCAGGCATTTCAAATTATAAGCTGAGATATTCAGCCTTTTGTGAAATGCAGCATTTCAAGCACATTCACTGACTCTAGATAATATTTTCTGATGTAGTGATGTGGTGTAGTTGTGTCCTGCCCTGCGTGCCCCACCCCCCCTCCCCCCCCTCAGCTGAAAACTCCTCCCCACACTAGTAACACACAGCCTCGCACCAAGCGTCTATTTTCGGAATGCTTTTGGTGCGCCGCCTCCCAGGCAGCGCAACATGGAGAAGCCACACGCGGACTGCAGTGAAAGGTTTGGCTTTTCAGTGTCGCGCTGCTGCTTTTCTAGTGGCTAATCATGTGGAGAAACTATGCTGACAGACAGACAGAGGCAGAAGGACTCAGTTGTGTGCGCGGATTGACTGTGTTCGCACGCACCGTCAGTTGCAGCCAGAACAATCTACATGGCTCTGGACTGCAGCATGAGCGGGTTCTCTTTGATCAAGGCTATTTCAGGCTGTGTATTCCTGACATTTCTGTAATCTGGAGAGCACTGTCGCCACCTAAGGGTTCTGTAAAATAGGTTATAGACCTCCAATAGCTACTATAGTTGTACAGGAGCTGCGGAAGGCTTTGATCGACGTCCCGCCGTCAAAAAACGCATTGGACGTCGAAGGACGTCCGTGGGACTCTACGTCACTATTTAATTGGACGTCGAAGGACGTCCATGGCACTCAATGAGTTAACGTCTCTGCTCCAAAACACTCTGAATTACTGACACAGTCAACTCTCTATATTTAACGTATCTGCTCCAAAACACTCTGAATTACTGACACAGTCAACTCTCTGTATTTAACCCTAGTCTCTGCTCCAAAACACTCTGAATTACTGACAGTCAACTCTCTGTATTTAACCCTAGTCTCTGCTCCAAAACACTCTGAATTACTGACACAGTCAACTCTCTGTATTTAACCCTAGTCTCTGCTCCAAAACACTCTGAGTTACTGACACAGTCAACTCTCTGTATTTAACCCTAGTCTCTCCTCCAAAACACTCTGAATTACTGACACAGTCAACTCTCTATATTTAACGTCTCTGCTCCAAAACACTCTGAGTTACTGACACAGTCAACTGTCTGTATTTAACCCTAGTCTCTGCTCCAAAACACTCTGAATTACTGACACAGTCAACTCTCTGTATTTAACCCTAGTCTCTGCTCCAAAACACTCTGAATTACTGACACAGTCAACTCTCTGTATTTAACCCTAGTCTCTGCTCCAAAACACTCTGAATTACTGACAGTCAACTCTCTGTATTTAACCCTAGTCTCTGCTCCAAAACACTCTGAATTACTGACACAGTCAACTCCCTGTATTTAACCCTAGTCTCTGCTCCAAAACACTCTGAATTACCGACACAGTCAACTCTCTGTATTTAACGTCTCTGCTCCAAAACACTCTGAATTACTGACACAGTCAACTGTCTGTATTTAACCCTAGTCTCTACTCCAAAACACTCTGAATTACTGACACAGTCAACTCTCTATATTTAACGTCTCTGCTCCAAAACACTCTGAATTACCGACACAGTCAACTCTCTGTATTTAACTCATTGAGTGCCAGCCACTTTTGGAGAACGGACGCTCCCAGTGCCAGAGTTTTCAGAGCGTTTTCAGTGATTTCTCGAGGCCCACAGAATATTGTGTGATATTACTATGTAAACACCGAACACGCAAAAAGAACAAGGAGACTCTATTGTATCATCAGCAAAAAAAAGTTTATTGATACCATTTTCCGTTCTTTAGTTATGAGCCGGAGAAGATAGGTTGTTTTCAGCGTTTTCAGGCATTTCAAATTATAAGCTGAGATATTCAGCCTTTTGTGAAATGCAGCATTTCAAGCACATTCACTGACTCTAGATAATATTTTCTGATGTAGTGATGTGGTGTAGTTGTGTCCTGCCCTGCGTGCCCCACCCCCCCTCCCCCCCCTCAGCTGAAAACTCCTCCCCACACTAGTAACACACAGCCTCGCACCAAGCGTCTATTTTCGGAATGCTTTTGGTGCGCCGCCTCCCAGGCAGCGCAACATGGAGAAGCCACACGCGGACTGCAGTGAAAGGTTTGGCTTTTCAGTGTCGCGCTGCTGCTTTTCTAGCGGCTAATCATGTGGAGAAACTATGCTGACAGACAGACAGAGGCAGAAGGACTCAGTTGTGTGCGCGGATTGACTGTGTTCGCACGCACCGTCAGTTGCAGCCAGAACAATCTACATGGCTCTGGACTGCAGCATGAGCGGGTTCTCTTTGATCAAGGCTATTTCAGGCTGTGTATTCCTGACATTTCTGTAATCTGGAGAGCACTGTCGCCACCTAAGGGTTCTGTAAAATAGGTTATAGACCTCCAATAGCTACTATAGTTGTACAGGAGCTGCGGAAGGCTTTGATCGACGTCCCGCCGTCAAAAAACGCATTGGACGTCGAAGGACGTCCGTGGCACTCTACGTCACTATTTAATTGGACGTCGAAGGACGTCCATGGCACTCAATGAGTTAACGTCTCTGCTCCAAAACACTCTGAATTACTGACACAGTCAACTCTCTATATTTAACGTATCTGCTCCAAAACACTCTGAATTACTGACACAGTCAACTCTCTGTATTTAACCCTAGTCTCTGCTCCAAAACACTCTGAATTACTGACAGTCAACTCTCTGTATTTAACCCTAGTCTCTGCTCCAAAACACTCTGAATTACTGACACAGTCAACTCCCTGTATTTAACCCTAGTCTCTGCTTCAAAACACTCTGAATTACCGACACAGTCAACTCTCTGTATTTAACGTCTCTGCTCCAAAACACTCTGAATTACTGACACAGTCAACTGTCTGTATTTAACCCTAGTCTCTGCTCCAAAACACTCTGAATTACTGACACAGTCAACTCTCTATATTTAACGTCTCTGCTCCAAAACACTCTGAGTTACTGACACAGTCAACTCTCTGTATTTAACCCTAGTCTCTGCTCCAAAACACTCTGAGTTACTGACACAGTCAACTGTCTGTATTTAACCCTAGTCTCTGCTCCAAAACACTCTGAATTACTGACACAGTCAACTCTCTGTATTTAACCCTAGTCTCTGCTCCAAAACACTCTGAATTACTGACACAGTCAACTCTCTATATTTAACGTCTCTGCTCCAAAACACTCTGAGTTACTGACACAGTCAACTCTCTGTATTTAACCCTAGTCTCTGCTCCAAAACACTCTGAATTACTGACACAGTCAACTCTCTGTATTTAACCCTAGTCTCTGCTCCAAAACACTCTGAATTACTGACACAGTCAACTCTCTGTATTTAACCCTAGTCTCTGCTCCAAAACACTCTGAATTACTGACACAGTCAACTGTCTGTATTTAACCCTAGTCTCTGCTCCAAAACACTCTGAATTACTGACAGTCAACTCTCTGTATTTAACCTTAGTCTCTGCTCCAAAACACTCTGAATTATTGACACAGTCAACTCTCTGTATTTAACCCTAGTCTCTGCTCCAAAACACTCTGAATTACTGACACAGTCAACTCTCTATAGAGAGTTGACTGTGTCAGTAATTCAGAGTGTTTTGGAGCAGAGACGTTAAATATATATATTTAACGTCTCTGCTCCAAAACACTCTGAATTACTGACACAGTCAACTCTCTGTATTTAACCCTAGTCTCTGCTCCAAAACACTCTGAATTACTGACACAGTCAACTCTCTGTATTTAACCCTAGTCTCTGCTCCAAAACACTCTGAATTACTGACACAGTCAACTGTCTGTATTTAACCCTAGTCTCTGCTCCAAAACACTCTGAATTACTGACACAGTCAACTCTCTGTATTTAACCCTAGTCTCTGCTCCAAAACACTCTGAATTACTGACACAGTCAACTCTCTGTATTTAACCCTAGTCTCTGCTCCAAAACACTCTGAATTACTGACACAGTCAACTCTCTGTATTTAACCCTAGTCTCTACTCCAAAACACTCTGAATTACTGACAGTCAACTCTCTGTATTTAACCCTAGTCTCTGCTCCAAAACACTCTGAATTACTGACACAGTCAACTCTCTGTATTTAACCCTAGTCTCTGCTCCAAAACACTCTGAATTACTGACACAGTCAACTCCCTGTATTTAACCCTAGTCTCTGCTCCAAAACACTCTGAATTACTGACACAGTCAACTCTCTATATTTAACGTCTCTGCTCCAAAACACTCTGAATTACTGACACAGTCAACTCTCTGTATTTAACCCTAGTCTCTGCTCCAAAACACTCTGAATTACTGACACAGTCAACTCTCTGTATTTAACCCTAGTCTCTGCTCCAAAACACTCTGAGTTACTGACACAGTCAACTCTCTGTATTTAACCCTAGTCTCTGCTCCAAAACACTCTGAATTACTGACACAGTCAACTCTCTATATTTAACGTCTCTGCTCCAAAACACTCTGAGTTACTGACACAGTCAACTGTCTGTATTTAACCCTAGTCTCTGCTCCAAAACACTCTGAACTACTGACACAGTCAACTCTCTGTATTTAACCCTAGTCTCTGCTCCAAAACACTCTGAACTACTGACACAGTCAACTCTCTGTATTTAACCCTAGTCTCTGCTCCAAAACACTCTGAATTACTGACACAGTCAACTGTCTGTATTTAACCCTAGTCTCTGCTCCAAAACACTCTGAATTACTGACACAGTCAACTCTCTATATTTAACGTCTCTGCTCCAAAACACTCTGAATTACTGACACAGTCAACTGTCTGTATTTAACCCTAGTCTCTGCTCCAAAACACTCTGAATTACTGACACAGTCAACTCTCTGTATTTAACCCTAGTCTCTACTCCAAAACACTCTGAATTACTGACACAGTCAACTCTCTGTATTTAACCCTAGTCTCTGCTCCAAAACACTCTGAACTACTGACACAGTCAACTCTCTGTATTTAACGTCTCTGCTCCAAAACACTCTGAGTTACTGACACAGTCAACTGTCTGTATTTAACCCTAGTCTCTGCTCCAAAACACTCTGAATTACTGACACAGTCAACTCTCTGTATTTAACCCTAGTCTCTGCTCCAAACACTCTGAACTACTGACACAGTCAACTCTCTGTATTTAACCCTAGTCTCTGCTCCAAAACACTCTGAGTTACTGACACAGTCAACTCTCTGTATTTAACCCTAGTCTCTGCTCCAAAACACTCTGAATTACTGACACAGTCAACTCTCTGTATTTAACCCTAGTCTCTGCTCCAAAACACTCTGAATTACTGACACAGTCAACTCTCTGTATTTAACCCTAGTCTCTGCTCCAAAACACTCTGAGTTACTGACACAGTCAACTCTCTGTATTTAACCCTAGTCTCTGCTCCAAAACACTCTGAATTACTGACACAGTCAACTCTCTATATTTAACGTCTCTGCTCCAAAACACTCTGAGTTACTGACACAGTCAACTGTCTGTATTTAACCCTAGTCTCTGCTCCAAAACACTCTGAATTACTGACACAGTCAACTCTCTGTATTTAACCCTAGTCTCTGCTCCAAAACACTCTGAATTACTGACAGTCAACTCTCTGTATTTAACCCTAGTCTCTGCTCCAAAACACTCTGAATTACTGACACAGTCAACTCTCTATATTTAACGTATCTGCTCCAAAACACTCTGAATTACTGACACAGTCAACTCTCTGTATTTAACCCTAGTCTCTGCTCCAAAACACTCTGAATTACTGACAGTCAACTCTCTGTATTTAACCCTAGTCTCTGCTCCAAAACACTCTGAATTACTGACACAGTCAACTCCCTGTATTTAACCCTAGTCTCTGCTCCAAAACACTCTGAATTACCGACACAGTCAACTCTCTGTATTTAACGTCTCTGCTCCAAAACACTCTGAATTACTGACACAGTCAACTGTCTGTATTTAACCCTAGTCTCTGCTCCAAAACACTCTGAATTACTGACACAGTCAACTCTCTATATTTAACGTCTCTGCTCCAAAACACTCTGAGTTACTGACACAGTCAACTCTCTGTATTTAACCCTAGTCTCTGCTCCAAAACACTCTGAATTACTGACACAGTCAACTCTCTGTATTTAACCCTAGTCTCTGCTCCAAAACACTCTGAATTACTGACACAGTCAACTGTCTGTATTTAACCCTAGTCTCTGCTCCAAAACACTCTGAATTACTGACAGTCAACTCTCTGTATTTAACCCTAGTCTCTGCTCCAAAACACTCTGAATTATTGACACAGTCAACTCTCTGTATTTAACCCTAGTCTCTGCTCCAAAACACTCTGAATTACTGACACAGTCAACTCTCTATATTTAACGTCTCTGCTCCAAAACACTCTGAATTACTGACACAGTCAACTCTCTGTATTTAACCCTAGTCTCTGCTCCAAAACACTCTGAATTACTGACACAGTCAACTCTCTGTATTTAACCCTAGTCTCTGCTCCAAAACACTCTGAATTACTGACACAGTCAACTGTCTGTATTTAACCCTAGTCTCTGCTCCAAAACACTCTGAATTACTGACACAGTCAACTCTCTGTATTTAACCCTAGTCTCTGCTCCAAAACACTCTGAATTACTGACAGTCAACTCTCTATATTTAACGTCTCTGCTCCAAAACACTCTGAGTTACTGACACAGTCAACTCTCTGTATTTAACCCTAGTCTCTGCTCCAAAACACTCTGAATTACTGACACAGTCAACTCTCTGTATTTAACCCTAGTCTCTGCTCCAAAACACTCTGAATTACTGACACAGTCAACTCTCTGTATTTAACCCTAGTCTCTGCTCCAAAACACTCTGAATTACTGACACAGTCAACTGTCTGTATTTAACCCTAGTCTCTGCTCCAAAACACTCTGAATTACTGACAGTCAACTCTCTGTATTTAACCCTAGTCTCTGCTCCAAAACACTCTGAATTATTGACACAGTCAACTCTCTGTATTTAACCCTAGTCTCTGCTCCAAAACACTCTGAATTACTGACACAGTCAACTCTCTATATTTAACGTCTCTGCTCCAAAACACTCTGAATTACTGACACAGTCAACTCTCTGTATTTAACCCTAGTCTCTGCTCCAAAACACTCTGAATTACTGACACAGTCAACTCTCTGTATTTAACCCTAGTCTCTGCTCCAAAACACTCTGAATTACTGACACAGTCAACTGTCTGTATTTAACCCTAGTCTCTGCTCCAAAACACTCTGAATTACTGACACAGTCAACTCTCTGTATTTAACCCTAGTCTCTGCTCCAAAACACTCTGAATTACTGACACAGTCAACTCTCTGTATTTAACCCTAGTCTCTGCTCCAAAACACTCTGAGTTACTGACACAGTCAACTCTCTGTATTTAACCCTAGTCTCTGCTCCAAAACACTCTGAATTACTGACACAGTCAACTCTCTGTATTTAACCCTAGTCTCTGCTCCAAAACACTCTGAATTACTGACACAGTCAACTCTCTGTATTTAACCCTAGTCTCTACTCCAAAACACTCTGAATTACTGACAGTCAACTCTCTGTATTTAACCCTAGTCTCTGCTCCAAAACACTCTGAATTACTGACACAGTCAACTCTCTGTATTTAACCCTAGTCTCTGCTCCAAAACACTCTGAATTACTGACACAGTCAACTCTCTGTATTTAACCCTAGTCTCTGCTCCAAAACACTCTGAATTACTGACACAGTCAACTCCCTGTATTTAACCCTAGTCTCTGCTCCAAAACACTCTGAATTACCGACACAGTCAACTCTCTGTATTTAACCCTAGTCTCTGCTCCAAAACACTCTGAATTACTGACACAGTCAACTCTCTATATTTAACGTCTCTGCTCCAAAACACTCTGAATTACTGACACAGTCAACTCTCTGTATTTAACCCTAGTCTCTGCTCCAAAACACTCTGAATTACTGACAGTCAACTCTCTATATTTAACGTCTCTGCTCCAAAACACTCTGAATTACTGACACAGTCAACTCTCTGTATTTAACCCTAGTCTCTGCTTCAAAACACTCTGAATTACTGACACAGTCAACTGTCTGTATTTAACCCTAGTCTCTGCTCCAAAACACTCTGAATTACTGACACAGTCAACTCTCTGTATTTAACCCTAGTCTCTGCTCCAAAACACTCTGAATTACTGACACAGTCAACTCCCTGTATTTAACCCTAGTCTCTGCTCCAAAACACTCTGAATTACTGACACAGTCAACTCTCTATATTTAACGTCTCTGCTCCAAAACACTCTGAATTACTGACACAGTCAACTCTCTGTATTTAACCCTAGTCTCTGCTCCAAAACACTCTGAATTACTGACACAGTCAACTGTCTGTATTTAACCCTAGTCTCTGCTCCAAAACACTCTGAATTACTGACAGTCAACTCTCTATATTTAACGTCTCTACTCCAAAACACTCTGAATTACTGACAGTCAACTCTCTGTATTTAACCCTAGTCTCTGCTCCAAAACACTCTGAATTACTGACAGTCAACTCTCTATATTTAACGTCTCTACTCCAAAACACTCTGAATTACTGACAGTCAACTCTCTGTATTTAACCCTAGTCTCTGCTCCAAAACACTCTGAATTACTGACACAGTCAACTCCCTGTATTTAACCCTAGTCTCTGCTCCAAAACACTCTGAATTACCGACACAGTCAACTCTCTGTATTTAACCCTAGTCTCTGCTCCAAAACACTCTGAATTACTGACACAGTCAACTGTCTGTATTTAACCCTAGTCTCTGCTCCAAAACACTCTGAATTACTGACACAGTCAACTCTCTATATTTAACGTCTCTGCTCCAAAACACTCTGAATTACTGACACAGTCAACTGTCTGTATTTAACCCTAGTCTCTGCTCCAAAACACTCTGAATTACTGACACAGTCAACTCTCTGTATTTAACCCTAGTCTCTACTCCAAAACACTCTGAATTACTGACACAGTCAACTCTCTGTATTTAACCCTAGTCTCTGCTCCAAAACACTCTGAACTACTGACACAGTCAACTCTCTGTATTTAACGTCTCTGCTCCAAAACACTCTGAGTTACTGACACAGTCAACTGTCTGTATTTAACCCTAGTCTCTGCTCCAAAACACTCTGAATTACTGACACAGTCAACTCTCTGTATTTAACCCTAGTCTCTGCTCCAAAACACTCTGAACTACTGACACAGTCAACTCTCTGTATTTAACCCTAGTCTCTGCTCCAAAACACTCTGAGTTACTGACACAGTCAACTCTCTGTATTTAACCCTAGTCTCTGCTCCAAAACACTCTGAATTACTGACACAGTCAACTCTCTGTATTTAACCCTAGTCTCTGCTCCAAAACACTCTGAATTACTGACACAGTCAACTCTCTGTATTTAACCCTAGTCTCTGCTCCAAAACACTCTGAGTTACTGACACAGTCAACTCTCTGTATTTAACCCTAGTCTCTCCTCCAAAACACTCTGAATTACTGACACAGTCAACTCTCTATATTTAACGTCTCTGCTCCAAAACACTCTGAGTTACTGACACAGTCAACTGTCTGTATTTAACCCTAGTCTCTGCTCCAAAACACTCTGAATTACTGACACAGTCAACTCTCTGTATTTAACCCTAGTCTCTGCTCCAAAACACTCTGAATTACTGACAGTCAACTCTCTGTATTTAACCCTAGTCTCTGCTCCAAAACACTCTGAATTACTGACACAGTCAACTCTCTATATTTAACGTATCTGCTCCAAAACACTCTGAATTACTGACACAGTCAACTCTCTGTATTTAACCCTAGTCTCTGCTCCAAAACACTCTGAATTACTGACAGTCAACTCTCTGTATTTAACCCTAGTCTCTGCTCCAAAACACTCTGAATTACTGACACAGTCAACTCCCTGTATTTAACCCTAGTCTCTGCTCCAAAACACTCTGAATTACCGACACAGTCAACTCTCTGTATTTAACGTCTCTGCTCCAAAACACTCTGAATTACTGACACAGTCAACTGTCTGTATTTAACCCTAGTCTCTACTCCAAAACACTCTGAATTACTGACACAGTCAACTCTCTATATTTAACGTCTCTGCTCCAAAACACTCTGAATTACCGACACAGTCAACTCTCTGTATTTAACTCATTGAGTGCCAGCCACTTTTGGAGAACGGACGCTCCCAGTGCCAGAGTTTTCAGAGCGTTTTCAGTGATTTCTCGAGGCCCACAGAATATTGTGTGATATTACTATGTAAACACCGAACACGCAAAAAGAACAAGGAGACTCTATTGTATCATCAGCAAAAAAAAGTTTATTGATACCATTTTCCGTTCTTTAGTTATGAGCCGGAGAAGATAGGTTGTTTTCAGCGTTTTCAGGCATTTCAAATTATAAGCTGAGATATTCAGCCTTTTGTGAAATGCAGCATTTCAAGCACATTCACTGACTCTAGATAATATTTTCTGATGTAGTGATGTGGTGTAGTTGTGTCCTGCCCTGCGTGCCCCACCCCCCCTCCCCCCCCTCAGCTGAAAACTCCTCCCCACACTAGTAACACACAGCCTCGCACCAAGCGTCTATTTTCGGAATGCTTTTGGTGCGCCGCCTCCCAGGCAGCGCAACATGGAGAAGCCACACGCGGACTGCAGTGAAAGGTTTGGCTTTTCAGTGTCGCGCTGCTGCTTTTCTAGTGGCTAATCATGTGGAGAAACTATGCTGACAGACAGACAGAGGCAGAAGGACTCAGTTGTGTGCGCGGATTGACTGTGTTCGCACGCACCGTCAGTTGCAGCCAGAACAATCTACATGGCTCTGGACTGCAGCATGAGCGGGTTCTCTTTGATCAAGGCTATTTCAGGCTGTGTATTCCTGACATTTCTGTAATCTGGAGAGCACTGTCGCCACCTAAGGGTTCTGTAAAATAGGTTATAGACCTCCAATAGCTACTATAGTTGTACAGGAGCTGCGGAAGGCTTTGATCGACGTCCCGCCGTCAAAAAACGCATTGGACGTCGAAGGACGTCCGTGGGACTCTACGTCACTATTTAATTGGACGTCGAAGGACGTCCATGGCACTCAATGAGTTAACGTCTCTGCTCCAAAACACTCTGAATTACTGACACAGTCAACTCTCTATATTTAACGTATCTGCTCCAAAACACTCTGAATTACTGACACAGTCAACTCTCTGTATTTAACCCTAGTCTCTGCTCCAAAACACTCTGAATTACTGACAGTCAACTCTCTGTATTTAACCCTAGTCTCTGCTCCAAAACACTCTGAATTACTGACACAGTCAACTCCCTGTATTTAACCCTAGTCTCTGCTTCAAAACACTCTGAATTACCGACACAGTCAACTCTCTGTATTTAACGTCTCTGCTCCAAAACACTCTGAATTACTGACACAGTCAACTGTCTGTATTTAACCCTAGTCTCTGCTCCAAAACACTCTGAATTACTGACACAGTCAACTCTCTATATTTAACGTCTCTGCTCCAAAACACTCTGAGTTACTGACACAGTCAACTCTCTGTATTTAACCCTAGTCTCTGCTCCAAAACACTCTGAGTTACTGACACAGTCAACTGTCTGTATTTAACCCTAGTCTCTGCTCCAAAACACTCTGAATTACTGACACAGTCAACTCTCTGTATTTAACCCTAGTCTCTGCTCCAAAACACTCTGAATTACTGACACAGTCAACTCTCTATATTTAACGTCTCTGCTCCAAAACACTCTGAGTTACTGACACAGTCAACTCTCTGTATTTAACCCTAGTCTCTGCTCCAAAACACTCTGAATTACTGACACAGTCAACTCTCTGTATTTAACCCTAGTCTCTGCTCCAAAACACTCTGAATTACTGACACAGTCAACTCTCTGTATTTAACCCTAGTCTCTGCTCCAAAACACTCTGAATTACTGACACAGTCAACTGTCTGTATTTAACCCTAGTCTCTGCTCCAAAACACTCTGAATTACTGACAGTCAACTCTCTGTATTTAACCTTAGTCTCTGCTCCAAAACACTCTGAATTATTGACACAGTCAACTCTCTGTATTTAACCCTAGTCTCTGCTCCAAAACACTCTGAATTACTGACACAGTCAACTCTCTATAGAGAGTTGACTGTGTCAGTAATTCAGAGTGTTTTGGAGCAGAGACGTTAAATATATATATTTAACGTCTCTGCTCCAAAACACTCTGAATTACTGACACAGTCAACTCTCTGTATTTAACCCTAGTCTCTGCTCCAAAACACTCTGAATTACTGACACAGTCAACTCTCTGTATTTAACCCTAGTCTCTGCTCCAAAACACTCTGAATTACTGACACAGTCAACTGTCTGTATTTAACCCTAGTCTCTGCTCCAAAACACTCTGAATTACTGACACAGTCAACTCTCTGTATTTAACCCTAGTCTCTGCTCCAAAACACTCTGAATTACTGACACAGTCAACTCTCTGTATTTAACCCTAGTCTCTGCTCCAAAACACTCTGAATTACTGACACAGTCAACTCTCTGTATTTAACCCTAGTCTCTACTCCAAAACACTCTGAATTACTGACAGTCAACTCTCTGTATTTAACCCTAGTCTCTGCTCCAAAACACTCTGAATTACTGACACAGTCAACTCTCTGTATTTAACCCTAGTCTCTGCTCCAAAACACTCTGAATTACTGACACAGTCAACTCCCTGTATTTAACCCTAGTCTCTGCTCCAAAACACTCTGAATTACTGACACAGTCAACTCTCTATATTTAACGTCTCTGCTCCAAAACACTCTGAATTACTGACACAGTCAACTCTCTGTATTTAACCCTAGTCTCTGCTCCAAAACACTCTGAATTACTGACACAGTCAACTCTCTGTATTTAACCCTAGTCTCTGCTCCAAAACACTCTGAGTTACTGACACAGTCAACTCTCTGTATTTAACCCTAGTCTCTGCTCCAAAACACTCTGAATTACTGACACAGTCAACTCTCTATATTTAACGTCTCTGCTCCAAAACACTCTGAGTTACTGACACAGTCAACTGTCTGTATTTAACCCTAGTCTCTGCTCCAAAACACTCTGAATTACTGACACAGTCAACTCTCTATATTTAACGTATCTGCTCCAAAACACTCTGAATTACTGACACAGTCAACTCTCTGTATTTAACCCTAGTCTCTGCTCCAAAACACTCTGAATTACTGACACAGTCAACTCTCTGTATTTAACCCTAGTCTCTGCTCCAAAACACTCTGAATTACTGACACAGTCAACTCCCTGTATTTAACCCTAGTCTCTGCTCCAAAACACTCTGAATTACCGACACAGTCAACTCTCTGTATTTAACGTCTCTGCTCCAAAACACTCTGAATTACTGACACAGTCAACTGTCTGTATTTAACCCTAGTCTCTACTCCAAAACACTCTGAATTACTGACACAGTCAACTCTCTATATTTAACGTCTCTGCTCCAAAACACTCTGAATTACCGACACAGTCAACTGTCTGTATTTAACCCTAGTCTCTGCTCCAAAACACTCTGAATTACTGACAGTCAACTCTCTGTATTTAACCCTAGTCTCTGCTCCAAAACACTCTGAATTATTGACACAGTCAACTCTCTGTATTTAACCCTAGTCTCTGCTCCAAAACACTCTGAATTACTGACACAGTCAACTCTCTGTATTTAACCCTAGTCTCTGCTCCAAAACACTCTGAATTACTGACACAGTCAACTCTCTGTATTTAACCCTAGTCTCTGCTCCAAAACACTCTGAATTACTGACACAGTCAACTGTCTGTATTTAACCCTAGTCTCTGCTCCAAAACACTCTGAATTACTGACACAGTCAACTCTCTGTATTTAACCCTAGTCTCTGCTCCAAAACACTCTGAATTACTGACACAGTCAACTCTCTGTATTTAACCCTAGTCTCTGCTCCAAAACACTCTGAGTTACTGACACAGTCAACTCTCTGTATTTAACCCTAGTCTCTGCTCCAAAACACTCTGAATTACTGACACAGTCAACTCTCTGTATTTAACCCTAGTCTCTGCTCCAAAACACTCTGAATTACTGACACAGTCAACTCTCTGTATTTAACCCTAGTCTCTACTCCAAAACACTCTGAATTACTGACAGTCAACTCTCTGTATTTAACCCTAGTCTCTGCTCCAAAACACTCTGAATTACTGACACAGTCAACTCTCTGTATTTAACCCTAGTCTCTGCTCCAAAACACTCTGAATTACTGACACAGTCAACTCTCTGTATTTAACCCTAGTCTCTGCTCCAAAACACTCTGAATTACTGACACAGTCAACTCCCTGTATTTAACCCTAGTCTCTGCTCCAAAACACTCTGAATTACCGACACAGTCAACTCTCTGTATTTAACCCTAGTCTCTGCTCCAAAACACTCTGAATTACTGACACAGTCAACTCTCTATATTTAACGTCTCTGCTCCAAAACACTCTGAATTACTGACACAGTCAACTCTCTGTATTTAACCCTAGTCTCTGCTCCAAAACACTCTGAATTACTGACAGTCAACTCTCTATATTTAACGTCTCTGCTCCAAAACACTCTGAATTACTGACACAGTCAACTCTCTGTATTTAACCCTAGTCTCTGCTTCAAAACACTCTGAATTACTGACACAGTCAACTGTCTGTATTTAACCCTAGTCTCTGCTCCAAAACACTCTGAATTACTGACACAGTCAACTCCCTGTATTTAACCCTAGTCTCTGCTCCAAAACACTCTGAATTACTGACACAGTCAACTCTCTATATTTAATGTCTCTGCTCCAAAACACTCTGAATTACTGACACAGTCAACTCTCTGTATTTAACCCTAGTCTCTGCTCCAAAACACTCTGAATTACTGACACAGTCAACTGTCTGTATTTAACCCTAGTCTCTGCTCCAAAACACTCTGAATTACTGACAGTCAACTCTCTATATTTAACGTCTCTACTCCAAAACACTCTGAATTACTGACAGTCAACTCTCTGTATTTAACCCTAGTCTCTGCTCCAAAACACTCTGAATTACTGACAGTCAACTCTCTATATTTAACGTCTCTACTCCAAAACACTCTGAATTACTGACAGTCAACTCTCTGTATTTAACCCTAGTCTCTGCTCCAAAACACTCTGAATTACTGACACAGTCAACTCCCTGTATTTAACCCTAGTCTCTGCTCCAAAACACTCTGAATTACCGACACAGTCAACTTTCTGTATTTAACCCTAGTCTCTGCTCCAAAACACTCTGAATTACTGACACAGTCAACTGTCTGTATTTAACCCTAGTCTCTGCTCCAAAACACTCTGAATTACCGACACAGTCAACTTTCTGTATTTAACCCTAGTCTCTGCTCCAAAACACTCTGAATTACTGACACAGTCAACTGTCTGTATTTAACCCTAGTCTCTGCTCCAAAACACTCTGAATTACTGACACAGTCAACTCTCTGTATTTAACCCTAGTCTCTACTCCAAAACACTCTGAATTACTGACACAGTCAACTCTCTGTATTTAACCCTAGTCTCTGCTCCAAAACACTCTGAACTACTGACACAGTCAACTCTCTGTATTTAACGTCTCTCCTCCAAAACACTCTGAGTTACTGACACAGTCAACTGTCTGTATTTAACCCTAGCCTCTGCTCCAAAACACTCTGAATTACTGACACAGTCAACTCTCTGTATTTAACCCTAGTCTCTGCTCCAAAACACTCTGAACTACTGACACAGTCAACTCTCTGTATTTAACCCTAGTCTCTGCTCCAAAACACTCTGAGTTACTGACACAGTCAACTCTCTGTATTTAACCCTAGTCTCTGCTCCAAAACACTCTGAATTACTGACACAGTCAACTCTCTGTATTTAACCCTAGTCTCTGCTCCAAAACACTCTGAATTACTGACACAGTCAACTCTCTGTATTTAACCCTAGTCTCTGCTCCAAAACACTCTGAGTTACTGACACAGTCAACTCTCTGTATTTAACCCTAGTCTCTGCTCCAAAACACTCTGAATTACTGACACAGTCAACTCTCTATATTTAACGTCTCTGCTCCAAAACACTCTGAGTTACTGACACAGTCAACTGTCTGTATTTAACCCTAGTCTCTGCTCCAAAACACTCTGAATTACTGACACAGTCAACTCTCTGTATTTAACCCTAGTCTCTGCTCCAAAACACTCTGAATTACTGACAGTCAACTCTCTGTATTTAACCCTAGTCTCTGCTCCAAAACACTCTGAATTACTGACACAGTCAACTCTCTATATTTAACGTATCTGCTCCAAAACACTCTGAATTACTGACAGTCAACTCTCTGTATTTAACCCTAGTCTCTGCTCCAAAACACTCTGAATTACTGACACAGTCAACTGTCTGTATTTAACCCTAGTCTCTGCTCCAAAACACTCTGAATTACCGACACAGTCAACTCTCTGTATTTAACGTCTCTGCTCCAAAACACTCTGAATTACCGACACAGTCAACTCTCTGTATTTAACGTCTCTGCTCCAAAACACTCTGAATTACTGACACAGTCAACTCTCTATATTTAACGTATCTGCTCCAAAACACTCTGAATTACTGACACAGTCAACTCTCTGTATTTAACCCTAGTCTCTGCTCCAAAACACTCTGAATTACTGACAGTCAACTCTCTGTATTTAACCCTAGTCTCTGCTCCAAAACACTCTGAATTACTGACACAGTCAACTCCCTGTATTTAACCCTAGTCTCTGCTCCAAAACACTCTGAATTACCGACACAGTCAACTCTCTGTATTTAACGTCTCTGCTCCAAAACACTCTGAATTACTGACACAGTCAACTGTCTGTATTTAACCCTAGTCTCTGCTCCAAAACACTCTGAATTACTGACACAGTCAACTCTCTATATTTAACGTCTCTGCTCCAAAACACTCTGAGTTACTGACACAGTCAACTCTCTGTATTTAACCCTAGTCTCTGCTCCAAAACACTCTGAGTTACTGACACAGTCAACTGTCTGTATTTAACCCTAGTCTCTGCTCCAAAACACTCTGAATTACTGACACAGTCAACTCTCTGCATTTAACCCTAGTCTCTGCTCCAAAACACTCTGAATTACTGACACAGTCAACTCTCTATATTTAACGTCTCTGCTCCAAAACACTCTGAGTTACTGACACAGTCAACTCTCTGTATTTAACCCTAGTTTCTGCTCCAAAACACTCTGAATTACTGACACAGTCAACTCTCTGTATTTAACCCTAGTCTCTGCTCCAAAACACTCTGAATTACTGACACAGTCAACTCTCTGTATTTAACCCTAGTCTCTGCTCCAAAACACTCTGAATTACTGACACAGTCAACTGTCTGTATTTAACCCTAGTCTCTGCTCCAAAACACTCTGAATTACTGACAGTCAACTCTCTGTATTTAACCCTAGTCTCTGCTCCAAAACACTCTGAATTATTGACACAGTCAACTCTCTGTATTTAACCCTAGTCTCTGCTCCAAAACACTCTGAATTACTGACACAGTCAACTCTCTATATTTAACGTCTCTGCTCCAAAACACTCTGAATTACTGACACAGTCAACTCTCTGTATTTAACCCTAGTCTCTGCTCCAAAACACTCTGAATTACTGACACAGTCAACTCTCTGTATTTAACCCTAGTCTCTGCTCCAAAACACTCTGAATTACTGACACAGTCAACTCTCTGTATTTAACCCTAGTCTCTGCTCCAAAACACTCTGAATTACTGACACAGTCAACTGTCTGTATTTAACCCTAGTCTCTGCTCCAAAACACTCTGAATTACTGACACAGTCAACTCTCTGTATTTAACCCTAGTCTCTGCTCCAAAACACTCTGAATTACTGACACAGTCAACTCTCTGTATTTAACCCTAGTCTCTGCTCCAAAACACTCTGAGTTACTGACACAGTCAACTCTCTGTATTTAACCCTAGTCTCTGCTCCAAAACACTCTGAATTACTGACACAGTCAACTCTCTGTATTTAACCCTAGTCTCTGCTCCAAAACACTCTGAATTACTGACACAGTCAACTCTCTGTATTTAACCCTAGTCTCTACTCCAAAACACTCTGAATTACTGACAGTCAACTCTCTGTATTTAACCCTAGTCTCTGCTCCAAAACACTCTGAATTACTGACACAGTCAACTCTCTGTATTTAACCCTAGTCTCTGCTCCAAAACACTCTGAATTACTGACACAGTCAACTCCCTGTATTTAACCCTAGTCTCTGCTCCAAAACACTCTGAATTACTGACACAGTCAACTCTCTATATTTAACGTCTCTGCTCCAAAACACTCTGAATTACTGACACAGTCAACTCTCTGTATTTAACCCTAGTCTCTGCTCCAAAACACTCTGAATTACTGACACAGTCAACTCTCTGTATTTAACCCTAGTCTCTACTCCAAAACACTCTGAATTACTGACAGTCAACTCTCTGTATTTAACCCTAGTCTCTGCTCCAAAACACTCTGAATTACTGACACAGTCAACTCTCTGTATTTAACCCTAGTCTCTGCTCCAAAACACTCTGAATTACTGACACAGTCAACTCTCTGTATTTAACCCTAGTCTCTGCTCCAAAACACTCTGAATTACTGACACAGTCAACTCCCTGTATTTAACCCTAGTCTCTGCTCCAAAACACTCTGAATTACCGACACAGTCAACTCTCTGTATTTAACCCTAGTCTCTGCTCCAAAACACTCTGAATTACTGACACAGTCAACTCTCTATATTTAACGTCTCTGCTCCAAAACACTCTGAATTACTGACACAGTCAACTCTCTGTATTTAACCCTAGTCTCTGCTCCAAAACACTCTGAATTACTGACAGTCAACTCTCTATATTTAACGTCTCTGCTCCAAAACACTCTGAATTACTGACACAGTCAACTCTCTGTATTTAACCCTAGTCTCTGCTTCAAAACACTCTGAATTACTGACACAGTCAACTGTCTGTATTTAACCCTAGTCTCTGCTCCAAAACACTCTGAATTACTGACACAGTCAACTCCCTGTATTTAACCCTAGTCTCTGCTCCAAAACACTCTGAATTACTGACACAGTCAACTCTCTATATTTAATGTCTCTGCTCCAAAACACTCTGAATTACTGACACAGTCAACTCTCTGTATTTAACCCTAGTCTCTGCTCCAAAACACTCTGAATTACTGACACAGTCAACTGTCTGTATTTAACCCTAGTCTCTGCTCCAAAACACTCTGAATTACTGACAGTCAACTCTCTATATTTAACGTCTCTACTCCAAAACACTCTGAATTACTGACAGTCAACTCTCTGTATTTAACCCTAGTCTCTGCTCCAAAACACTCTGAATTACTGACAGTCAACTCTCTATATTTAACGTCTCTACTCCAAAACACTCTGAATTACTGACAGTCAACTCTCTGTATTTAACCCTAGTCTCTGCTCCAAAACACTCTGAATTACTGACACAGTCAACTCCCTGTATTTAACCCTAGTCTCTGCTCCAAAACACTCTGAATTACCGACACAGTCAACTTTCTGTATTTAACCCTAGTCTCTGCTCCAAAACACTCTGAATTACTGACACAGTCAACTGTCTGTATTTAACCCTAGTCTCTGCTCCAAAACACTCTGAATTACCGACACAGTCAACTTTCTGTATTTAACCCTAGTCTCTGCTCCAAAACACTCTGAATTACTGACACAGTCAACTGTCTGTATTTAACCCTAGTCTCTGCTCCAAAACACTCTGAATTACTGACACAGTCAACTCTCTGTATTTAACCCTAGTCTCTACTCCAAAACACTCTGAATTACTGACACAGTCAACTCTCTGTATTTAACCCTAGTCTCTGCTCCAAAACACTCTGAACTACTGACACAGTCAACTCTCTGTATTTAACGTCTCTCCTCCAAAACACTCTGAGTTACTGACACAGTCAACTGTCTGTATTTAACCCTAGCCTCTGCTCCAAAACACTCTGAATTACTGACACAGTCAACTCTCTGTATTTAACCCTAGTCTCTGCTCCAAAACACTCTGAACTACTGACACAGTCAACTCTCTGTATTTAACCCTAGTCTCTGCTCCAAAACACTCTGAATTACTGACACAGTCAACTCTCTGTATTTAACCCTAGTCTCTGCTCCAAAACACTCTGAGTTACTGACACAGTCAACTCTCTGTATTTAACCCTAGTCTCTGCTCCAAAACACTCTGAATTACTGACACAGTCAACTCTCTATATTTAACGTCTCTGCTCCAAAACACTCTGAGTTACTGACACAGTCAACTGTCTGTATTTAACCCTAGTCTCTGCTCCAAAACACTCTGAATTACTGACACAGTCAACTCTCTGTATTTAACCCTAGTCTCTGCTCCAAAACACTCTGAATTACTGACAGTCAACTCTCTGTATTTAACCCTAGTCTCTGCTCCAAAACACTCTGAATTACTGACACAGTCAACTCTCTATATTTAACGTATCTGCTCCAAAACACTCTGAATTACTGACAGTCAACTCTCTGTATTTAACCCTAGTCTCTGCTCCAAAACACTCTGAATTACTGACACAGTCAACTGTCTGTATTTAACCCTAGTCTCTGCTCCAAAACACTCTGAATTACCGACACAGTCAACTCTCTGTATTTAACGTCTCTGCTCCAAAACACTCTGAATTACCGACACAGTCAACTCTCTGTATTTAACGTCTCTGCTCCAAAACACTCTGAATTACTGACACAGTCAACTCTCTATATTTAACGTATCTGCTCCAAAACACTCTGAATTACTGACACAGTCAACTCTCTGTATTTAACCCTAGTCTCTGCTCCAAAACACTCTGAATTACTGACAGTCAACTCTCTGTATTTAACCCTAGTCTCTGCTCCAAAACACTCTGAATTACTGACACAGTCAACTCCCTGTATTTAACCCTAGTCTCTGCTCCAAAACACTCTGAATTACCGACACAGTCAACTCTCTGTATTTAACGTCTCTGCTCCAAAACACTCTGAATTACTGACACAGTCAACTGTCTGTATTTAACCCTAGTCTCTGCTCCAAAACACTCTGAATTACTGACACAGTCAACTCTCTATATTTAACGTCTCTGCTCCAAAACACTCTGAGTTACTGACACAGTCAACTCTCTGTATTTAACCCTAGTCTCTGCTCCAAAACACTCTGAGTTACTGACACAGTCAACTGTCTGTATTTAACCCTAGTCTCTGCTCCAAAACACTCTGAATTACTGACACAGTCAACTCTCTGCATTTAACCCTAGTCTCTGCTCCAAAACACTCTGAATTACTGACACAGTCAACTCTCTATATTTAACGTCTCTGCTCCAAAACACTCTGAGTTACTGACACAGTCAACTCTCTGTATTTAACCCTAGTCTCTGCTCCAAAACACTCTGAATTACTGACACAGTCAACTCTCTGTATTTAACCCTAGTCTCTGCTCCAAAACACTCTGAATTACTGACACAGTCAACTCTCTGTATTTAACCCTAGTCTCTGCTCCAAAACACTCTGAATTACTGACACAGTCAACTGTCTGTATTTAACCCTAGTCTCTGCTCCAAAACACTCTGAATTACTGACAGTCAACTCTCTGTATTTAACCCTAGTCTCTGCTCCAAAACACTCTGAATTATTGACACAGTCAACTCTCTGTATTTAACCCTAGTCTCTGCTCCAAAACACTCTGAATTACTGACACAGTCAACTCTCTATATTTAACGTCTCTGCTCCAAAACACTCTGAATTACTGACACAGTCAACTCTCTGTATTTAACCCTAGTCTCTGCTCCAAAACACTCTGAATTACTGACACAGTCAACTCTCTGTATTTAACCCTAGTCTCTGCTCCAAAACACTCTGAATTACTGACACAGTCAACTCTCTGTATTTAACCCTAGTCTCTGCTCCAAAACACTCTGAATTACTGACACAGTCAACTGTCTGTATTTAACCCTAGTCTCTGCTCCAAAACACTCTGAATTACTGACACAGTCAACTCTCTGTATTTAACCCTAGTCTCTGCTCCAAAACACTCTGAATTACTGACACAGTCAACTCTCTGTATTTAACCCTAGTCTCTGCTCCAAAACACTCTGAGTTACTGACACAGTCAACTCTCTGTATTTAACCCTAGTCTCTGCTCCAAAACACTCTGAATTACTGACACAGTCAACTCTCTGTATTTAACCCTAGTCTCTGCTCCAAAACACTCTGAATTACTGACACAGTCAACTCTCTGTATTTAACCCTAGTCTCTACTCCAAAACACTCTGAATTACTGACAGTCAACTCTCTGTATTTAACCCTAGTCTCTGCTCCAAAACACTCTGAATTACTGACACAGTCAACTCTCTGTATTTAACCCTAGTCTCTGCTCCAAAACACTCTGAATTACTGACACAGTCAACTCCCTGTATTTAACCCTAGTCTCTGCTCCAAAACACTCTGAATTACTGACACAGTCAACTCTCTATATTTAACGTCTCTGCTCCAAAACACTCTGAATTACTGACACAGTCAACTCTCTGTATTTAACCCTAGTCTCTGCTCCAAAACACTCTGAATTACTGACACAGTCAACTGTCTGTATTTAACCCTAGTCTCTGCTCCAAAACACTCTGAATTACCGACACAGTCAACTCTCTGTATTTAACGTCTCTGCTCCAAAACACTCTGAATTACCGACACAGTCAACTCTCTGTATTTAACGTCTCTGCTCCAAAACACTCTGAATTACTGACACAGTCAACTCTCTATATTTAACGTATCTGCTCCAAAACACTCTGAATTACTGACACAGTCAACTCTCTGTATTTAACCCTAGTCTCTGCTCCAAAACACTCTGAATTACTGACAGTCAACTCTCTGTATTTAACCCTAGTCTCTGCTCCAAAACACTCTGAATTACTGACACAGTCAACTCCCTGTATTTAACCCTAGTCTCTGCTCCAAAACACTCTGAATTACCGACACAGTCAACTCTCTGTATTTAACGTCTCTGCTCCAAAACACTCTGAATTACTGACACAGTCAACTGTCTGTATTTAACCCTAGTCTCTGCTCCAAAACACTCTGAATTACTGACACAGTCAACTCTCTATATTTAACGTCTCTGCTCCAAAACACTCTGAGTTACTGACACAGTCAACTCTCTGTATTTAACCCTAGTCTCTGCTCCAAAACACTCTGAGTTACTGACACAGTCAACTGTCTGTATTTAACCCTAGTCTCTGCTCCAAAACACTCTGAATTACTGACACAGTCAACTCTCTGCATTTAACCCTAGTCTCTGCTCCAAAACACTCTGAATTACTGACACAGTCAACTCTCTATATTTAACGTCTCTGCTCCAAAACACTCTGAGTTACTGACACAGTCAACTCTCTGTATTTAACCCTAGTCTCTGCTCCAAAACACTCTGAATTACTGACACAGTCAACTCTCTGTATTTAACCCTAGTCTCTGCTCCAAAACACTCTGAATTACTGACACAGTCAACTCTCTGTATTTAACCCTAGTCTCTGCTCCAAAACACTCTGAATTACTGACACAGTCAACTGTCTGTATTTAACCCTAGTCTCTGCTCCAAAACACTCTGAATTACTGACAGTCAACTCTCTGTATTTAACCCTAGTCTCTGCTCCAAAACACTCTGAATTATTGACACAGTCAACTCTCTGTATTTAACCCTAGTCTCTGCTCCAAAACACTCTGAATTACTGACACAGTCAACTCTCTATATTTAACGTCTCTGCTCCAAAACACTCTGAATTACTGACACAGTCAACTCTCTGTATTTAACCCTAGTCTCTGCTCCAAAACACTCTGAATTACTGACACAGTCAACTCTCTGTATTTAACCCTAGTCTCTGCTCCAAAACACTCTGAATTACTGACACAGTCAACTCTCTGTATTTAACCCTAGTCTCTGCTCCAAAACACTCTGAATTACTGACACAGTCAACTGTCTGTATTTAACCCTAGTCTCTGCTCCAAAACACTCTGAATTACTGACACAGTCAACTCTCTGTATTTAACCCTAGTCTCTGCTCCAAAACACTCTGAATTACTGACACAGTCAACTCTCTGTATTTAACCCTAGTCTCTGCTCCAAAACACTCTGAGTTACTGACACAGTCAACTCTCTGTATTTAACCCTAGTCTCTGCTCCAAAACACTCTGAATTACTGACACAGTCAACTCTCTGTATTTAACCCTAGTCTCTGCTCCAAAACACTCTGAATTACTGACACAGTCAACTCTCTGTATTTAACCCTAGTCTCTACTCCAAAACACTCTGAATTACTGACAGTCAACTCTCTGTATTTAACCCTAGTCTCTGCTCCAAAACACTCTGAATTACTGACACAGTCAACTCTCTGTATTTAACCCTAGTCTCTGCTCCAAAACACTCTGAATTACTGACACAGTCAACTCCCTGTATTTAACCCTAGTCTCTGCTCCAAAACACTCTGAATTACTGACACAGTCAACTCTCTATATTTAACGTCTCTGCTCCAAAACACTCTGAATTACTGACACAGTCAACTCTCTGTATTTAACCCTAGTCTCTGCTCCAAAACACTCTGAATTACTGACAGTCAACTCTCTATATTTAACGTCTCTACTCCAAAACACTCTGAATTACTGACAGTCAACTCTCTGTATTTAACCCTAGTCTCTGCTCCAAAACACTCTGAATTACTGACACAGTCAACTCCCTGTATTTAACCCTAGTCTCTGCTCCAAAACACTCTGAATTACCGACACAGTCAACTTTCTGTATTTAACCCTAGTCTCTGCTCCAAAACACTCTGAATTACTGACACAGTCAACTGTCTGTATTTAACCCTAGTCTCTGCTCCAAAACACTCTGAATTACCGACACAGTCAACTTTCTGTATTTAACCCTAGTCTCTGCTCCAAAACACTCTGAATTACTGACACAGTCAACTGTCTGTATTTAACCCTAGTCTCTGCTCCAAAACACTCTGAATTACTGACACAGTCAACTCTCTGTATTTAACCCTAGTCTCTACTCCAAAACACTCTGAATTACTGACACAGTCAACTCTCTGTATTTAACCCTAGTCTCTGCTCCAAAACACTCTGAACTACTGACACAGTCAACTCTCTGTATTTAACGTCTCTCCTCCAAAACACTCTGAGTTACTGACACAGTCAACTGTCTGTATTTAACCCTAGTCTCTGCTCCAAAACACTCTGAATTACTGACAGTCAACTCTCTGTATTTAACCCTAGTCTCTGCTCCAAAACACTCTGAATTATTGACACAGTCAACTCTCTGTATTTAACCCTAGTCTCTGCTCCAAAACACTCTGAATTACTGACACAGTCAACTCTCTATATTTAACGTCTCTGCTCCAAAACACTCTGAATTACTGACACAGTCAACTGTCTGTATTTAACCCTAGTCTCTACTCCAAAACACTCTGAATTACTGACACAGTCAACTCTCTATATTTAACGTCTCTGCTCCAAAACACTCTGAATTACCGACACAGTCAACTCTCTGTATTTAACGTCTCTGCTCCAAAACACTCTGAATTACTGACACAGTCAACTCTCTATATTTAACGTATCTGCTCCAAAACACTCTGAATTACTGACACAGTCAACTCTCTGTATTTAACCCTAGTCTCTGCTCCAAAACACTCTGAATTACTGACAGTCAACTCTCTGTATTTAACCCTAGTCTCTGCTCCAAAACACTCTGAATTACTGACACAGTCAACTCCCTGTATTTAACCCTAGTCTCTGCTCCAAAACACTCTGAATTACCGACACAGTCAACTCTCTGTATTTAACGTCTCTGCTCCAAAACACTCTGAATTACTGACACAGTCAACTGTCTGTATTTAACCCTAGTCTCTGCTCCAAAACACTCTGAATTACTGACACAGTCAACTCTCTATATTTAACGTCTCTGCTCCAAAACACTCTGAGTTACTGACACAGTCAACTCTCTGTATTTAACCCTAGTCTCTGCTCCAAAACACTCTGAGTTACTGACACAGTCAACTGTCTGTATTTAACCCTAGTCTCTGCTCCAAAACACTCTGAATTACTGACACAGTCAACTCTCTGTATTTAACCCTAGTCTCTGCTCCAAAACACTCTGAATTACTGACACAGTCAACTCTCTATATTTAACGTCTCTGCTCCAAAACACTCTGAGTTACTGACACAGTCAACTCTCTGTATTTAACCCTAGTCTCTGCTCCAAAACACTCTGAATTACTGACACAGTCAACTCTCTGTATTTAACCCTAGTCTCTGCTCCAAAACACTCTGAATTACTGACACAGTCAACTCTCTGTATTTAACCCTAGTCTCTGCTCCAAAACACTCTGAATTACTGACACAGTCAACTGTCTGTATTTAACCCTAGTCTCTGCTCCAAAACACTCTGAATTACTGACAGTCAACTCTCTGTATTTAACCCTAGTCTCTGCTCCAAAACACTCTGAATTATTGACACAGTCAACTCTCTGTATTTAACCCTAGTCTCTGCTCCAAAACACTCTGAATTACTGACACAGTCAACTCTCTATATTTAACGTCTCTGCTCCAAAACACTCTGAGTTACTGACACAGTCAACTCTCTGTATTTAACCCTAGTCTCTGCTCCAAAACACTCTGAGTTACTGACACAGTCAACTGTCTGTATTTAACCCTAGTCTCTGCTCCAAAACACTCTGAATTACTGACACAGTCAACTGTCTGTATTTAACCCTAGTCTCTGCTCCAAAACACTCTGAATTACTGACACAGTCAACTCTCTGTATTTAACCCTAGTCTCTACTCCAAAACACTCTGAATTACTGACACAGTCAACTCTCTGTATTTAACCCTAGTCTCTGCTCCAAAACACTCTGAGTTACTGACACAGTCAACTCTCTGTATTTAACCCTAGTCTCTGCTCCAAAACACTCTGAATTACTGACACAGTCAACTCTCTGTATTTAACCCTAGTCTCTGCTCCAAAACACTCTGAATTACTGACACAGTCAACTCTCTGTATTTAACCCTAGTCTCTACTCCAAAACACTCTGAATTACTGACACAGTCAACTCTCTGTATTTAAACCTAGTCTCTGCTCCAAAACACTCTGAATTACTGACAGTCAACTCTCTATATTTAACGTCTCTGCTCCAAAACACTCTGAATTACTGACACAGTCAACTCTCTGTATTTAACCCTAGTCTCTGCTCCAAAACACTCTGAATTACTGACACAGTCAACTGTCTGTATTTAACCCTAGTCTCCGCTCCAAAACACTCTGAATTACTGACACAGTCAACTCTCTGTATTTAACTCTAGTCTCTGCTCCAAAACACTCTGAATTACTGACACAGTCAACTCCCTGTATTTAACCCTAGTCTCTGCTCCAAAACACTCTGAATTACTGACACAGTCAACTCTCTATATTTAACGTCTCTGCTCCAAAACACTCTGAATTACTGACACAGTCAACTCTCTGTATTTAACCCTAGTCTCTGCTCCAAAACACTCTGAATTACTGACAGTCAACTCTCTATATTTAACGTCTCTACTCCAAAACACTCTGAATTACTGACAGTCAACTCTCTGTATTTAACCCTAGTCTCTGCTCCAAAACACTCTGAATTACTGACACAGTCAACTCCCTGTATTTAACCCTAGTCTCTGCTCCAAAACACTCTGAATTACCGACACAGTCAACTCTCTGTATTTAACCCTAGTCTCTGCTCCAAAACACTCTGAATTACTGACACAGTCAACTGTCTGTATTTAACCCTAGTCTCTGCTCCAAAACACTCTGAATTACTGACACAGTCAACTCTCTATATTTAACGTCTCTGCTCCAAAACACTCTAAATTACTGACACAGTCAACTGTCTGTATTTAACCCTAGTCTCTGCTCCAAAACACTCTGAATTACTGACACAGTCAACTCTCTGTATTTAACCCTAGTCTCTACTCCAAAACACTCTGAATTACTGACACAGTCAACTCTCTGTATTTAACCCTAGTCTCTGCTCCAAAACACTCTGAACTACTGACACAGTCAACTCTCTGTATTTAACGTCTCTGCTCCAAAACACTCTGAGTTACTGACACAGTCAACTGTCTGTATTTAACCCTAGTCTCTGCTCCAAAACACTCTGAATTACTGACACAGTCAACTCTCTGTATTTAACCCTAGTCTCTGCTCCAAAACACTCTGAGTTACTGACACAGTCAACTCTCTGTATTTAACCCTAGTCTCTGCTCCAAAACACTCTGAATTACTGACACAGTCAACTCTCTGTATTTAACCCTAGTCTCTGCTCCAAAACACTCTGAATTACTGACACAGTCAACTCTCTGTATTTAACCCTAGTCTCTGCTCCAAAACACTCTGAGTTACTGACACAGTCAACTCTCTGTATTTAACCCTAGTCTCTGCTCCAAAACACTCTGAATTACTGACACAGTCAACTCTCTATATTTAACGTCTCTGCTCCAAAACACTCTGAGTTACTGACACAGTCAACTGTCTGTATTTAACCCTAGTCTCTGCTCCAAAACACTCTGAATTACTGACACAGTCAACTCTCTGTATTTAACCCTAGTCTCTGCTCCAAAACACTCTGAATTACTGACAGTCAACTCTCTGTATTTAACCCTAGTCTCTGCTCCAAAACACTCTGAATTACTGACACAGTCAACTCTCTATATTTAACGTATCTGCTCCAAAACACTCTGAATTACTGACACAGTCAACTCTCTGTATTTAACCCTAGTCTCTGCTCCAAAACACTCTGAATTACTGACAGTCAACTCTCTGTATTTAACCCTAGTCTCTGCTCCAAAACACTCTGAATTACTGACACAGTCAACTCCCTGTATTTAACCCTAGTCTCTGCTCCAAAACACTCTGAATTACCGACACAGTCAACTCTCTGTATTTAACGTCTCTGCTCCAAAACACTCTGAATTACTGACACAGTCAACTGTCTGTATTTAACCCTAGTCTCTGCTCCAAAACACTCTGAATTACTGACACAGTCAACTCTCTGTATTTAACCCTAGTCTCTGCTCCAAAACACTCTGAATTACTGACACAGTCAACTCTCTGTATTTAACCCTAGTCTCTGCTCCAAAACACTCTGAATTACTGACACAGTCAACTCTCTATATTTAACGTCTCTGCTCCAAAACACTCTGAGTTACTGACACAGTCAACTCTCTGTATTTAACCCTAGTCTCTGCTCCAAAACACTCTGAATTACTGACACAGTCAACTCTCCGTATTTAACCCTAGTCTGTGCTCCAAAACACTCTGAATTACTGACACAGTCAACTCTCTGTATTTAACCCTAGTCTCTGCTCCAAAACACTCTGAATTACTGACACAGTCAACTGTCTGTATTTAACCCTAGTCTCTGCTCCAAAACACTCTGAATTACTGACAGTCAACTCTCTGTATTTAACCCTAGTCTCTGCTCCAAAACACTCTGAATTATTGACACAGTCAACTCTCTGTATTTAACCCTAGTCTCTGCTCCAAAACACTCTGAATTACTGACACAGTCAACTCTCTATATATTTAACGTCTCTGCTCCAAAACACTCTGAATTACTGACACAGTCAACTCTCTGTATTTAACCCTAGTCTCTGCTCCAAAACACTCTGAATTACTGACACAGTCAACTCTCTGTATTTAACCCTAGTCTCTGCTCCAAAACACTCTGAATTACTGACACAGTCAACTCTCTGTATTTAACCCTAGTCTCTGCTCCAAAACACTCTGAATTATTGACACAGTCAACTCTCTGTATTTAACCCTAGTCTCTACTCCAAAACACTCTGAATTACTGACAGTCAACTCTCTATATTTAACGTCTCTGCTCCAAAACACTCTGAGTTACTGACACAGTCAACTCTCTGTATTTAACCCTAGTCTCTGCTCCAAAACACTCTGAATTACTGACACAGTCAACTCTCCGTATTTAACCCTAGTCTGTGCTCCAAAACACTCTGAATTACTGACACAGTCAACTCTCTGTATTTAACCCTAGTCTCTGCTCCAAAACACTCTGAATTACTGACACAGTCAACTGTCTGTATTTAACCCTAGTCTCTGCTCCAAAACACTCTGAATTACTGACAGTCAACTCTCTGTATTTAACCCTAGTCTCTGCTCCAAAACACTCTGAATTATTGACACAGTCAACTCTCTGTATTTAACCCTAGTCTCTGCTCCAAAACACTCTGAATTACTGACACAGTCAACTCTCTATATTTAACGTCTCTGCTCCAAAACACTCTGAATTACTGACACAGTCAACTCTCTGTATTTAACCCTAGTCTCTGCTCCAAAACACTCTGAATTACTGACACAGTCAACTCTCTGTATTTAACCCTAGTCTCTGCTCCAAAACACTCTGAATTACTGACACAGTCAACTCTCTGTATTTAACCCTAGTCTCTGCTCCAAAACACTCTGAATTATTGACACAGTCAACTCTCTCTATTTAACCCTAGTCTCTGCTCCAAAACACTCTGAATTATTGACACAGTCAACTCTCTGTATTTAACCCTAGTCTATGGTGAAGCAGTCTATGGTGTGAAGCAAGCTCACAGTATAACTGACAGCACGGCTAAAGCGACAGACAGAGAGTAGCCTAATAGAGGTTTTCTCACAACTTTCAGTTTCAAACAACGTTATTACTCATCAGACCGACTGACAGCCACGAATCCCTCCAGCTAGGTAAGCATCATGGCTGTTTCACTACAATGTGATTGATTGAACTTCTCCTCCATTTGAAACAGGCTAGTAGTCCATGGGCCAAGGCAAAAATTGGTACCACCTGAGGTGACCGCACGATTTTGATATTTTTGTCTTCCTGTCTCTAGTTTATATTTTGGTATGATAACCCTGCCGATTTGGTAGCTTAAGGATAGTTATCACTCTGTAAACAAACCTACCCCCATATAAATGACAAAACCCTGATTTCTGTGTATTAGTCCAGATGATATGTGAAAATGATGTTCCCTTTTTCGTAAAAGCATGAAACTTGGTACGCTTATAGTTTGGGGCCCTGTACAGTTTCAGAAATTGAGCCATCGCAAAAATGCCTTGTGGCGGCCATTTTACTTCTGCCATAAGCAAATTATGTAGTTTGCATCATATCTCCTGAACCACACATGCTAACACTGAAAAGGAGATGTCTATCCCAACGTTTTCATGGTCAAGGATTACAATGATACCATATAGAACATCATAAACTGTTAAAGTGACTAATCAATGGTGAATTTGATGACGTTGTGAGAAGGAAATGACAGTATCTGATAACCAATGCTATAACTTCAAAGCCATGACCATTCTCTGGCTAAGATGTTTTGATGTGTGATTTGACTTATATAGACCTTTTGTTAAAATAGCGCCCAGGTCCCTCCTAAAGATCCTGGGATTTTCCTTGCCAGATGGCCAAATCCAAAATGGCCACTGGCGCCATGTAAAAAAAATTGACTTTTGACCCAGAGACACTTTTCGGTGTAAGTCAACCACGAGGAATCCGATTCTGACATCAGTTTGACATTATGGCATAGTTTTGACCCAGAATTCCAAGATGGCTGCCATCCAGTATTGTGGAAATGTAACTTTTGAATGGGAAGGTATACTGTGCGTTTGGGGTTTACCACAAGGAAGGAGATTAACAATGGTGGATGTTTTGGGAGTCATTTCAGAATTATGTTCACTGAAAAGATGTTAATGTCAACACCCATTTTACCTTGGTACTGCTGTACCAACTACCCCCAGGATTTCTTGCATTAAAATATTTAATGAATGTATGACAAGATAACTAAAATAAGCTCTAGCTATAGATTCTGAATCATCAGATTCTGCTCATCATCTTTAGCCAAGTATGCTGTGTCATACCGGTCGATCACACAGATGATATGTCAACATCACCATGGCGGGCAAGGATGATGGATGACACCTTGTGGACATAGTCCGACCACTTGTATGGGGTGCCATCTTGTGTCTGCCGATCCAATTGCTGATGGAATTGCCATCCTCTAGATCATGCCCATGTCAACGAGAGTGATGTAGGGTTCTTGCAGCCCTACAGATCGGAGATAGAGCTTCTAGATGCGCTTGCTCTTCTGCGTCTTCCTGTACAGTATGTGATGTTGAAGTTGAATAAGGCCACACATTCATCAAAAACACAATGTTCCAGCAACTCGTGGAGGTTTACAAGTTGACCACAACCAGGTCAATCACTGCCTTGGAGCGCTCCACTCTATCTCAGCAGCTCCTACCTTGAGTTCCTCCCCGGGTAGTCTCGCTTGCCAGACTCCCTCCCTACAATGGCAGAGTCTGGCTGCTAATACCTCCACCCTGGTATAGGGGAAAAAGGCTCCGTTCACCTTTACAACTATCCACCAAAAGTATCAAGCAGGCCTGCTTTATTGCACAATCCAGATCCAACCGTTTTCAGCATGTAGCAACGAGCTAGCATTGTTGATGTTGTTTCACAGTGGCACAGGCATTTGAGATAGACAGATTAGACACGGAGGGAGTGGAAACGAAATCCATAAATGGTCGCCACCAGTCAGTCAGAGCGGGTTGGAGCATGCATGCAGGGAGGAGGATGGAAGATGATTGTGATGCTGCAGACGCAAAGTGCCGCTGTGTGTAAATTCAGCTCGAGCAGGACCCTGGCCATTCACACCAGACGCACTGCTTTGCTCCGCGCCGGTGACGACTTGTACTGACTTCCTATCTGGCTTCACACAGTCACTCGGTGCCGCGTCTATGTGCCGACAGGCCGCAGTGCCGACAGGTCGCAATGCCGATAGCCCACAAGCAGAACCAGCTGAGCGAGGCGGCGTGCAGGTCGGTGGAGCTAACCTCTCCCAGCCCCCACGCCAAACCTAACCTCCCCCCATGCCTAAACCTAACCTCCCCCAGACCCTAACCCAAAACCTAACCTCTCCCACCCCCCACGCATAAACCTAACCTCCCCCAGACCCTAACCCAAAACCTAACCTCTCCCACCCCCCACGCCTAAACCTAAGGTCGGCATTGTGGGTGGACACCAATCACTCGCGGGTCTCACACAAAAATAGATCAGACGCCAAAACAATCTCTGCATGGGGCGAGCCGGCCACATCACGGCTGGTCTGACTGAACGGTCTAATGTGCTAACAAGTGCGCCAAAATGAAAAAGGCTGCGCTTCCAGATGCTTCGTCACTTCAGCGTCTGGTGTGTTTGCACCTTTTCGCATCCATTTTGAGCCATGCCTGCATGCATGAGTTCAACTCCTTCCCGTTTGACCTGGCCTCCCCAACCCTCCGCACCCTACAGTCTGCCTGCCTCTGATGAACTCATTGCAGACTTAAAATCAGCCCATGCTGCAGGAGAGGAGAAGTTGACCAGATTCTTGCAAGTCCCGGGGGCCCTATCTTCGCAAAAGCGGTACGCCGCGCGCAATGCAAATTGGGGGCGTGCACAAGCGCATGCCTGTTATAATTTTACTGGACATAGGCGTGCCACAATCAGGCGTTTCTGCGCAGAATACGGGGCAGCACCTCTTACGCGCTAAAAAAAAGCACCTGTTACGCGATAAATACTCCGCTGCGCTTGAGCGCACCATAATCTCTATGCTGCGCAGCGCAGAGTAAAATTCCTTTTGGATATGTCATTACACACGGACGTGCCACGCCAGGACATCAAATTCTGCTGCTAAAATTGGATATTAGCAGATAATTCAGTGAGGCAATCAACTATAACTCACTGAGAAACTTTTATCACATCGCAAAGAGGGAAATTAATTGAGAAAACTTGTTGGACAATGGACATAGGCTATTCACCTTCACCTATCCCATAGTCTCGCTGGCCAGCCTCCCCTCCCACGCAGGTCTCCATAGTGGGATTGCGATGGGCCGCGCTTAGCAGCAGTGCCCTTGGAAAATAGTTTCCAACAATCCAACTTGCCCTTTTCAGCGTGTAGCAACGAGCTAGCGTGTAGGTTTCTGCCGTTAGCTTGCTAGCTAGTTACCGTTGTTGTTTTCACTGCGGCGGCAGGGCACTATTTAGCGACACACAGTGAGGAGGGAGCGGAAGCTGCTCTGATTGACGTGGTCGGAGCCAATGACAGAGTTTGTAATAAGCCGGGAGCAGACATCCGGCAGCCACTGAAACAGTCGCTCCAATGGGGAGCAGCTGTAGAGCAGGGGAGGGCTTATCCCAGTTGCCTGTTTCCGTGGCGCCAGACTCCTCTCCCGGTAGGGAGGGGAGGCTGGCCAGCGAGACTAACATAATTATGAAATTACCCTCAAAACACAATAATTGTCATTACTAAACCATGTTTCGTAGGCATGGATTTGCAATTAAAATAGCTATAATTCACCATTGTTAATCTCCGTCCTTACTCTAAAAATGGTAAACCCCAAACACCACATACGTATATGTTGCCATTCAAAAATTAAGTTTTCAAGCTACTGGATGGTAGCTATCTTGGAATTCTGGGTCAAAAATTATGTCAGAATGTTAAACTGATGTCAGAATCAGATTCTTTGTGGTCGACTTACACCGAAAAGTGTCTTCATACATTATTCTAGGTGCTCTGGTTCAAAAGTAAATTTTTCAAGATTGTACCAGTGGCCATCTTGGATTTGGCCGTCTGGCAGAAAGTCGCAGGATGTTTGGGAGGGGCCTGGGGGCTATTTTAACAAAAAGCCCATAGAAGTCAAATTACTCATCAAAAAATGTTAGCCAGAGAGTGGTCATGGAATTGAGGTTATAGCATCAGTTATCAGAAACTGTGATTTCCTTCTCACGTCATTAAATTCACCATTGATTAGTTACTTTAACAGTTTATGATGTTCTATATGGTATCATTGTAATCCTTGACCATGAAAACATAGGGATAGACATCACCTTTTCTGTGTTATCATGTGTGGTTCAGGAGATATGATTCAAACTACATAATTCACTTATGGCGGAATTAAAATGGCATTTTTGTGATGGCTTAATTTCTGAAGATTTAGGGGGCCCCAAACTATATGCGTACCAAGTTTCATGCTTTTATGAAAAAGTGAACATGATTTTCACATATCATCTGGACTAATACACAGAAATCAGGGTTTTGTCATTTATATGGGAGAAGGTTTTTTACAGAGTGATAACTATCAATAAGCTACCAGATTGGCAGGGTTATCATACCAAAATATAAACTAGAGACATGTAGGAAGACAAAAATACAAAAATTGCGCTGTCCCCTTAGGTGGTACCGATTTCACCATTGGCCCATGGACTAATTGCATTGTATCCTTCTCAAAACACCACTGAATTCATCAAAACACCACTGAATTCACCATTAACTATTCGTGTGAACAGTTTATGATGTTGTATAGGGTGTCATTGTAATCCCTGACCATGAAAACATAGGGGTAGACATCACATTTTCTGCGTTATCATGTGTGGTTCAGGAGATATGATGAAATCAGGGTTTGTTTACAGAGTGATAACTATCCTTAAGCTACCAAATCGGAAGGGTTATCATACCAAAATATAAACTAGAGACATGTAGGAAGACAAAAATAACAAAATCGTGCGGTCACCTCAGGTGGTACCGATATGTCAAAATTTCAGCCTTGGCCCATGGACTATAGAGGCTAGAACATGTAACAGCACGGCACTGAGCTTCAGTCTATTTTTGTTGTTTGTTTTTTACAAAATGCATATGGCCTAGCCTACATCATTTTGGAAACTAATTCCTAATTCATCAGTAAAAGAAAACAAACAAACATTGTGACGAGTGTATTTCACTGCAGGTCACCGTAATATTCTGTTAACTTTCAAAAGTTTAGAGAGTGAGTGAGTGAGTGAGTGAGTGAGTGAGTGAGTGAGTGAGTGAGTGAGTGATACGGTACAACATGTCTACACACCCACCCACCACAACTCTGTTGTGTGTGTGTGTGTGTGTGTGTGTGTGTGTGTGTGTGTGTGTGTGTGTGTGTGTGTGTGTGTGTGTGTGTGTGTGTGTGTGTGTGTGTGTGTGTGTGTGTGGAGAACCTTTCCTTCATCTCCCTCTCTCGCCCTCTAGTGACCAACCAGTACTCTGCTGCCCTGCACTTCTACCTGCAGGCTGGGGCCATCATGTGGTTCGACTTCTTCACCAAAGATGTGCCGCCTGACGTCTACACCGACCAGGTAGATCACATGGACACATGTCACATGTTAGACGAGTATCTACTGTTAATCACTCTGAGTTCATGAACTTCCACAGTAAAGATGTGACCTAAATTATTTTAGTTCAGACATTTCCGTTTTTCTTTCATAACTCAGAAAATAGATGGAAATCTTTTGCCATCAAAAAAATTGTCGCCTTTCATTTAAACTATGGTGACACTTCAATAGAGAAAGCAGATTGCATGGAGTGCTACTTGGGTGTGCAAAAGTATCTTTCTGGTCCTCTTCAGTTTGGGGATTCTAGTCCAGCATGTATTGAAGAGATCTGAGGCACTCGAGAAGGGAATATGTAAAAAAAAAACACAGCACACATTAACCCTGTAGAACCCAGACATAGTAAAACATAAAAAAAATGTTTTTAAATCTTTGAGATGGTGTTGTAGGAGGCCTTTGGAAATGAGAATGAAATGTGTATGTTTTTTTAAGGTTTTATGGAAAAATTCTATTTATATGATATTTATATAATATAATGTAATATTTGGGGAATGTATTTCACAATAACAACATATGTACATGTTCTAGTCATTTTACTGATCACAAAAATAAATAAAGGCATTTTACTTGGATTGTACCAAGCCAACATATCAAACAAAGAACATACTTGTTCAAAGTCAAACATTCAGGCACATAAGTAAACGCTGCTGTCCCCTTCTGGCCGTTCAACTGAAAAATGCCTATTACCAAACAGGCCAGTTGGGACAAAGTCTACCTTTAAGAATGATTTGTTACCTACAACAGTAGTCACTGATAGCAGTTTTATTACCCCCAGCATATTCACCAAGTTCGTCATTTGAAGACAGGCAGAGCTATCTTTATACATATTGGGGGGAAACTCTAATAAACCTTGATACTCTGTATGTATATGTGCTGAAGGGTCATAAATCATATGGCTCTTAAGACTACATGGGGAATAGTGAGTGCATGAGGGAACCATTCAGAACACAGCTAGTCTCAAAGGAGCACCAAAAATATGTTACAGGCTCAGTTCCAAATGGCCCTACTTCATACATGTACGTATGTAAACACAACAGTACTTTGCTTACACACAAGGTTGTTGTACATCGAAATAGCCTATTTGTGTTCTTAAAAATTGTGTAGTTTCCAACACCGAGCCCTAGTTCCCCGCTGGGAAGCGGAAGAACGGCCATTTTCCATGGAAAAGACAGAAATTACAGGCTCTGGCATGAATTGTAAAGTATGCAATATTTAAGAACAGAAATAGCCTAACTCAAAGGACAACAACCTTGTATGTAAGGCAAAGTACTGTTTTATTGTGATTGCTACATGTATGAACAAGTAGGGCCATTTTGACTGAAGCCTGCAACGCCATGTTGGGGCGCTACACCAAGACTCAGGCCGAGTCCCACGTCGAGGTTAACAAAAGGCTTATTTCTCTCAAAATTTTGTTTCACAAATTTGTTTAAATCCATGTTATAAAAACTTCTCCTCCATCCAGCTGACAGGTGGAACATCAAGATGCAGATTAGCATGACTATTGTACAGGTCAGCCTTGGGCTGGTCACAATAAAATGATGTGCCACACACCTGTCAGGGGGATGGATTATCTTGGCAAAGAACAGGTGCTCACTAACACAGATTTAAACAAATTTATGAACAACATTTGAGAGCAATAAGTCTTTTGTGTGCATAGAAAAATCTGAGCAAAAACAAATTTCTTTCTATTTTTGTTCAGTATGTTATAAAAGTGTTATTATAGGCATGTTGATTTTCTTCTGTGGTTTAACAGGTTCTAGTGTTCTTAAACAAAGCTGGATGGATCTGTTTCATACCGGTAACTTCACATTTTCAAACAAACAAATTCAGCATGTTTTCCCTTTATTGCATGACACAGCAGGCCAGGCACACACGTGATCATGTTTGGCATTGGAACAGTGCTCACAATGTGGTGTTTTCTGTAACAAAAATGCAAACCGTAGCGCAGACAACAGAGAACAAGTAGTACAACTAAAAACAACAGGGTGATTTCTCCGGGACAGTGATGGGAGGCTGGTTGTCTTCCAGTGTGTGTTGTCTGGTGATGGATGGGTGATGTCCGCGTTGTCTCCATGTGAACTTGTGTTGTCTGGTGATGTCCGTGTTGTCTCCAATGTAAACTCGGGGAATGGGAGGGGAGAAGACTCATATGCTGTCTAGCTTCTTCAACACATAGGGAGCTGCAAATGAAGGAAACGGAAGATGAGTTGGTTAGTTGCTGTTAGAACATGCATAATAGTCTATTAAGGCAAATTTAGCAGGGAAAATCCCCACAATATATAGGTGTAACCCTATGTCTTAGGTGTTGACTCCAGTCCCCCGGGCTAGAGCAGTGCTTCTCAACTGGTGGGACTCGCCAGTGTCCGCGGCCGACATGACTGTCTTTCAGAGGCTGTGGTGGGCTCATTTTTAAAGCCAGAGAGAAGATATGAAACACCCATTGGTACCAACCAGGGTGGTAATTTCATCATTTTAGGGGCAGGGCCATCTTGCAAATCTTTTTAGGGCACAAGGCCACATGCCAGGGCACAAAGGCAACTGCTCTATTGACATCATGAAGAGTGATTTTTCTGAAATGTGTGTTAAAATGAGCCAATCACACATCCTTTGCATAGAGCAGGCTACATTAAACTGAGACCAGTGAGGCTTTTAAAGCAACTGACAGTAGCAGGCAGCTAGCAGGGCACTGCCAAGGTGGCTTTAGGGATCTCAGGGCATCAGGGCCAGAGGGAGGGGTAACGGAGGCCATGGCCTCCATGTAATTCCCACCCTGGTACCAACCATCTCATGCTAGCTTGTCAAGAAGGGGGGTAAATAATGCTCCAACTTAAGCAACATTTTGTCAAAGGAAAAACTGGCATGGCCATCACCAGTTTAAACTGGTTTAAAAAGGCATACCAAAAATCTGAAATTTGGATGGCGACTTAATGAGTAAGGAAAACTGTGAGTCACAAGGCTAGAACAGTTGAGAACCACTGGGTTAGAGTGCTGTTTGGTTATTCTCTTTTATTACAAAGCCAAATGGTGAGGACAGTATCAGAACAGTCCTTGCAGGTACATGGGGAGGGGTAGCACTCAGGTGCTTCTGAGGGGAAGCGCCCTCTTACCTTACGTATAAAAAGGTGTGGAATCCTGTATCGGGCATTAAACTCAGCTTATTTCTGCATTCTGAATGTTTTGGTAGGGTCAGATGGAACAAACTTAACTTATCGCAATCCTAGTTGCTTCAAAAAGTTAGTGGTTATTGTTTGAAGAAAACCGGCTAGTTGTTTGGGACCTGACACCCAAGACGGTGGTCCCATTTCTTCTTCTAGGGTTTTATTTTTTATTCTGCGGTCGGAGGCTGTGGCAGCACTTTTTAAACGAAATAAGACCATAGAAGAAGGCTAGGGGAAGGGTAGGAGGGCGAAAGGGCAGTGCGCCTGACAAAGCAGTCAGAGGGGCTGGTGTGTAAGGACCTTCACTCACTCACACTCTCACACACACACACACACACACACACACACACACAGTCCCACCCCCTCTCTGGTGCTTTCATCCATCCCCCCTATGGAGGTGATGGGCCATCATCACACACACACACAGGGGCGTCATGCAAGCCAACAATCTGAGGGGGCGAAGTCTGGCGCCGCCCGTAGGGCGGCAAAAAATTTGGGGGGTTGGAAGCTTGGTTGGTTTTAGTTATATATATTTACTCACCAGGTGGCGACAAAGGGTAAATAACAGCCTTTTGTGTAGCCCATACAGTATTTATGTTTTTGTTTTAACTACAAACATACATAAACGTAAACTTGAAACTATGTTTCAACTACCATACACAGCCTATAATATTATAGCCTATGTTTATTAAAAAAAAAAAAAAAAAAAAAAATTTTTTTTTTTTTTTACCTCTCAAAAATCTGAGGGGGCAATTGCCCCCTCAGTTACAATGGGCATGACGCTTCTGCACACACACACACACACACACACACACACACACACACACACACACACACACACACACACACACACACACACACACAGCATGTCAGTAAACCCACCATAATAAACTTCTCCCCTTTTCCTAAATAATGTTAATCCAATAACAGCCACCCCAATCACTTCCCACACCAACCCCCCCTCCCCCTTTCCTCTGTCCCTCCTCCCTCCTCCCTCGCTTTCCTCTGTCCCTCCTCCCTCCTCCCTCCTCCCCTTCCCCGTGTGTCCCCGCGATTCAAGACACATTGGAGGAATCCACCCTCTCTGTTGGCTTTCATCCACCCCCCCTATGCAGGATGGAGGTGATGGGCCATCCTGGGGGGGGGGGGGGGGTTGGGGGGGAATAGGTGATTCGACAAGATGTTTACAGGGTCTCATCTGATTGGCTGACGGTTACAGGTTTTCTCCCCAAACTTCCTCAGGGTTTGGAAAGGGGAACTGAGACAGTCTGCTTGATCAAAACCTATTCTGCTTGAGCTGCTCTTCAGAAGATTTGATTCTGATTCTGATTCTAGGCTTTGCAAACAGGGCAGCAGCAGTCACGTCGGCTCCCACTTCCAGGTACTGCAGAGAGCTTCCAGCAGCGTGTCCTCGCCCCGGCCCCGCCCCCAGCTCCGGCCCCGCCCCCTACCGTGATAGAGGCGGTCGCAGACAACATGCAGCCCTCCACCGGCATCCAGTACGCCCTCCTACAGGGCTACCAGGTACACTGTGATGAATGTACTGTATTTGGTTTACATCAAATCAGACTAAACAATGGCACTGCGTGCTTGATTGCTTCCCTGTTAAGCTGGCTCAACCCAAAGCTGTAGCTTTAAAGTTAATGTTATTCCCATCTGATAGGCAAGATGGAGGCCATCAAAAGCCAAAAAAGTTTTAAACTCACAATCTAGACAGACAGGACCTGATTCTATACACAAAATTGCATTGCAATTGGATAGGGTGACATATTTCTATGCAAAATGTATATTATTATTATTATATATATTTTTAGTTTACCATCCCTTGGCAGGTGAGTCATGCCCATGAGTTATTCCAAAAAAAAAGGGGGGGGGCGGGGAGACTGCTTCATTTATTGCTAATTTGGAAATGCCATTTCTAGCCATTCTGAGGAGCGATTTATGTTTTTAGATCTTAAAAGCCACTATGTTTCCTCCTAAAAGGTACCCACAATGCCTCAGTGCTCAAGTGGACACGGACATGTACATGGACATACTAATAGCTCGGCGCCTCATGTGGGGCCCCACTCACACAGCCCAGCAGTCCAGCCCCAGGGCCCTGCAGTGGTCCAAAGTCACGTTCATCCACCCACACCCATGACTTCAACCCAAGGACAGCAGCAGAAGTTTCAGCGACTGAAGGTGACTCTCCATTAACACATATAAACGTATATTATACACTAAAGCAAATTTAATGCCAGCCGAGTTGGTTGGTATACAAAAAAATTACCAAATCTGAATTTTAACAACTGAACTTGCAACTACTTAAAGTCGAGCTGAACCCAAAAATGACTTTTCTTTTATTTTAGTTCAAATACCTGGGTATGCAGTGCACCTATTTAATAATGTATGCAAAAAAAATCACAAAAATCTAATTTCTTTAGTTTTTCACACTTTTTCACGTCAAAAGTTCATTTTTCAAGATTTCATTGATAACAGTAATGTACAGTTTGCTGACGTCACCTAGTACTATCAAATTTCTACCCCATTTCAACCAATCATTTCACGACATGCAGCTGTCAATCAAATCTTCATTTCAGGATAATTTTCTCTCCCAAAAGAAAGAGAAAATGGCGCCTACTGCCTGTCATCTGGCAGAATTCCTATCCCATAAACTAACTACTAACTTGGCCAATTGTATGAAACATGAACAAAAAGCAAACACAATAATGTCTAAGAATGCAAAGAAATGTAACTGGCTCATTAAAACACGCATTCCAGGAATATTATTTACATTTATAACAATAATGGCGCGCGCCTCCGAGCCTGACAGCCTCCCTGGCTATCAGGGGTCGTCTCTCGGAGATTCCAGTCGGGCTGGCAGCACCCATGCATCGGATTGTCCGCTCGCTCCGCACGAAGCCGGTGGCTGCCTGGTACTCCGCGGATCCCACTCGCGTAGCACGACAACACGCTGAATCCCACCCGATTTGGGGGTGGCACACGCCAGGATTGGCCGATGCCAAAGCCAGTCGACAGAATTGTCAAATCAAGTCATCGACACCGTATATGGTCCGCCTCTCAATTTGTTTTCAGTCTGAAACGGACTCAGATGCACGTGACGAACGGGTTCACCTCGACTTTAAGCATAGTCTAGTATTGACCAAATTCTAGACTCTGCTAAGTTTAAGTCTAATTCTCACCTAGAAATGAGGCAAAAATGTTTTCTCACCGAGTTACTTTATTTTGTAGGTTGAAGATGCCTTGTCCTATCTGGATCAGGTGAAACTGCAGTTTGGGAACCAGCATCAAGTTTATAACGACTTCCTTGACATCATGAAAGTGTTCAAGTCGCAGAGGTCAGTTCTAATTTTACTGCTCTTTTTTTCCCTCAACATCTGGAGAAAATCAAACCGAGTGAATGTGTGTCAAGTTGTGTGGTCTAGTTTTTCACCACATGTAACTTATAGCAGAACAATATCTGCAAGCTAACTTTGAAATGTATTCCGGTAATAGTTAATGAGCCGACATCAGTTTTCAGGGATCATCATAATTGGACGTTATATTTTCATGATATGTGCTATCCCTTACTGATGTACGCTACCAGGCTCATTATTATTGTATTGTATATGTAATAGTTTGATATATGTGATTGTTTAGTTTTATACTAATTTGCATGTGTTACTTGTATCTGACAAAGATCTATGTGTGATATTGATATTAAAATGATTGGGAGCTTTCAGTTCAGTGTGTAGATTTGACCTCTTTCTCTTTATCCAGCACCTGTTGTAAGTTTTTCGATGTGTACAGACTTCTTTCTACCCTTTTCTGCTTAGAAATTAGTGTTTGCTTCAGCACGGCTCTAAACTAACTTTTGTCATCACTGTCCCGGGACCTATTTTTAACAGTCCCAAAGTGCACATTGACCGTCCCAAAATATATATTATATTTTACATGATCCTTATATATTATCGTTATATTATATTAGGCAGGCATAAAAATGCGGCGCAAAAGGGTTAGGGGTCACGGATGGTAGTGCCATTCTTTACACAGGTGGTGCGTCCCTCCTCAACCCTGGTCATACAGTACTGGTTATACCGCCTTTTGTCACTAGAGGGTCTACGCGCTTTCAAAGTCATTCACACAAAGTGAAACTTCTACAATTCTACTAACCCGTGTTTGTAACGGTACATGTAAACGGTAACACTTTTTAATTGGAGATATGTGTCAAACTGCCTGACACTGAGTTTTTATGTTTTACTATGTCTGGGTTCTACAGGGTTAATGTGTGCTGTGTTTTTTTTTTTACATATTCCCTTCTCGAGTGCCTCAGATCTCTTCAATACATGCTGGACTCAATGGCATGTTGCCCAGGGTTACTATTGGATGCTACTGGACATTGCTGTCACAGTGGGTAAGGACAAATTAAGCCTATTGAAATGTACCCCCGGCCAACAACCACTGTCATATTATCTATCGATCAGTATGTTACTTGTTAGTATGTGTCTATCATTTAGTAGCATAACTTCAACATGGAAACTCAGAATATGTGCTTTTATTTTATTAATTATAAAATAATGGTGTTCCCGGTGTAGGATAACACCACCCAGTGCTACTCAGCATTATGATACAGACCAGACCACAGGTTCACCATCAAGAGCAAAAAGAATGATAAATGAATGAAAATTAAAAAAGAAATCTATTAAATAACAACCCTTGAGTGTCCCTCAAGCCTAGGGCCCCAGGGACGTCCTTAGTTTCAAGCCTTGCTTTAGAACATGGACGAACCAGTTGACCGTGACTCAGACGCTGACTCAGTGACTCTCTCACCACAGCATAGACACCCCAGGAGTGATCAGCCGTGTGTCGCAGCTCTTCAAGGGCCATCCAGACCTCATCATGGGGTTCAACACTTTCCTGCCACCGGGCTACAAGATCGAGGTGCAAACTAACAATCTGGTGAACGTGACCACGCCGGGTCAGATCCACTACATCACTAGGCTAGGCTACTACATCACGCCTCACGGCATCTCTGTCCGGGACCTCCCCCTGACCGGAGCAGCGTCCAGCCAGCCCCCCAGCCACCACCAGCACCTGCCGTCTGCTGGCCCGCACACCACCACCGCCCCACCGATGCCCACCCAGTCCACGCCAGCTAAAACCAGCAAGGTAAGAGTGCAAGAAAATGTATTGGACCTGCTTCCTATATAGAATATTTGTATGCCTCCGCCGGCGATAGCCAGGCCGTAGGCATTATGGTTTCGGGTTGTCCGTCCGATGTTCATTAACGCGGTATCTGAGGAACGCCCCGACGGAATGTCATCAAATTTGCCTCAAACGTCGACTTGGGCTCAAGGATGAACTGATTAGATTTTCAAGTTCAAGGTCACTGTGACTTCACGAACGCCATTTCCAATCTCAGGAAACCCTTGACGGAATTTCTTCCAATTTGGCTCAAACGTCAACTTGGACTCAAGGGTGAACTGATTATATTAGATTTTTGTGGTCAAAGGTCTTGACCTTGACCGAGCTTACAGGGGTAGCACCAGCAGGATAAAAATATTAGTCTGATTGGGGGGTTCCTGGGCTGGACAAAGAAATTTTGTACATTTTAAAGTAAAATGCATGAATCTGATGCACTCTGACAGCAAAATGAAGAGGCTAATCTTCACATTAATATCCTCTTCACTGTGCTGTGGCTTTACAATGATGATAAAATAATTGTCTAATAAACACAGGTGCAAGCAAAACGCTAATGAGGGTTTCCAAATTACAATCATGGAAGTTTGAAGCCGTCATTAGTGTTTTGCTTGCGCCTGTGTTAACCCTGCCTTTTCGACAAAAAAGACCCCGTGAGAAGGGTCTACTGTCCCAACTCCCAGGCTATGTAAATAGCCTACAGTAAGCAACGCATGTAACTGAAGTGTGTAGGCTACAATAAAACAGAACAGACAGGTTGCTGATATGGGATTCATGGCTTCTGTTCAGATATCAAATGCATGGCATGTTTGTGCCTTCCAACCATAGCATTAAAGTTAGTCAATCTTTTCTAGTAGAACAATGTACTAATAGCTTATACTGAAGTAGAACCATACTGTAACTGTAGTAGGCTACATTACTGGTTCATTTGAACAAAACATTAAGAATAAAAGCAGCTTATGGAATTTATAAATGTCCCTTGTAACAGCAGTGTAGAGAAATATCTGCAAATTACATCTCAAAGACAGAATGCTGTTGAGAAATATTTGAGGCTGTCTTCAATTGTGCTAAAACAACATTGGTGAGCTTTGTACAAGATAGCAACAGAGGCAGAAACACTGAAATTATTTAGTCTTATATTTTATTATCTTATTATTATAAACCAAATCTCAAAAATAACATCACCCTCTTTCTTTGCTCATAGTCTTCAACTAAACCCTAAATATCACAGTATAAAACATATAAAACACATTTTAATCATATATATATTTTTTAATTGACATTACATTTCCAATACAAAACAGCAGAGGCACAAGCACCCCCACTTCCCGCGCCCCTGGTCACCACTTGCCCACAGGCATCCAATGACACTAAATCATCAGACTTAATCTTCTTGGAAACAAATTTTATTTTGTCCTGATTGGTCTTAGATTTGTGTCATAGTTCTGTGGAGCCCAACATGAGCCCGACAAAAAAAATAAAAAAAAAAAAATTGGGAGGGCCCCTTCACACCGAGGGCCCCTGGGCACCTGCCCAGGGGCCCATATGGTTAATCTGGCCTTGGCATGAGGAGACCAACATGACATTTGTTAACCACATTTTCATCAACAGATGGAACCGGCACAGGACTACACTGGATACAGTGGAACAAATCTATCTTCAGCTGCTTGTGCTCAATTTCAAAGTCTTCTTAACTCTTAAGAAGCTTCTCAGCCAATATCAATATTAAAATGGTATTTATTATATAAGCTCCTATTCAGAGCAGACCTTCAAAATGGGAAATCCAGAGATATTACTCTTGGGGTTAATGCAGGCAAACGGCACATTTTTCTCATGGGGCATGGAGTCAGAATTTCTGAGGAGAAAGATCGTATTGCCTCAAATATCAGATTAAGAAGAGAGGTGCGCTATAAGAACAATCTAAATGTGTTAGTTTTGTTAAGAAGTTTGGCTATTCGTTCGTTCAAAATGAGTTTTCTGTCTGTGCCAGAAAACTCAGTAGACCTTCCAGTTTTATTCCCATGAATCCCATCTATATTCTGATGTTTTTTTCAGAGGCCCTAGTTTGTTTATACTAGGCCTATATAAAAGTAAGTAAATAAATAAATAAATATGTGACGTGTGATTGTGTGTGATTCAACTTTTTATCTATGATTTTATTTAATTGGATGTTATTGTAGATTTCTTTTTTTTGGGAGGTGTAAGGCTGTGCGTGTGTGTGGACCCAAAGGTAGAGACACAGAGTCAAAAAGCAGTTTAAAGGAGGACTTACCCCCTAGATATGTATCAGAACAGTGATTTGAAAATACCTATGGAAAAAACCAAGAAATGACATATGCTCTTGTCTATACTAAACTCTTTGGCTGTGTTCAAGTCAAGATTTTTTTTCTGAAATCGACCAGAATTCTTCACACATCACCCCCAAAGTCATAATCGGGAAGACTGCCTCTTCCCGATTGTGAATCGGGCATATCTAACATGTTAGATATTTACAACCCGACAGGCGATTGCATCTTGAGCAGAGAGCCAGTAGTAGCTGCGTTTCCATTACAGTTTTTCGCAAAATAATCTGGTCCGCCCGCAGCCCCGCACAGAAACAAAGAACGAGGAAATTGTCATCGAGGTGAAATACCCGTGCGTCTTTGAACGGGACGGAAAACTAATGCTATACTGCAAAGCATGTAGCCTACAACAAGCGCTTAGGTCTCATATGCTTCCCGCATCGGCGAGTGTCCGCACGGAAAAGTGAGTCAAATCAGCAGACGCGCCCCTCCACAAGGCACCTGTGCAGACGGTTTTCGCCTGGCCGTGCACAGTAGGCCTACACCCCGAATGGACGCGGCTGTCCGCGCAAATATTAGTTAAACAAATCCTTTCAGTGCAAATGCATTATAAAAACAAAAAATAAGATTTGTTTAGAAAACGAAATGACACAAATGTATTATTATTATTATTATCATTATTACTACTACTACACCCGGTGCGCACACTGAATAGGCATTTTAAAAGATAACGTCAGCCCTGCTTCCAAGGTGAGTCTTCGGCATAATCTTCTAGTGTGTGGGGTTGCGTTTGAACAGACGCGATTGTGTGTGTGTCCCAAGATTGAAATGTTAAAAAATCGGCTCTCTCTGTCCTGTAGTGTGTGGGCTCTCAAGATTTTTATAATCTTCAAGGATTTGAAAATCCTGTAGTGTGGGGTGGGCATAAGTCGCTCAGAATCAGAGCGCGGGGGCTTCTTTCTAGAGACGCCATTTTGCACCGACGTTCGTATCATAGTAAAACGCTGCACTTTATGACGTATTTAAAATGTGATGAGCAGAATGTGGGGATATTGATGTGTGTCATGTTCTCCTCCCAGCAGAGTAAGGAGGAGCGTGAGCCGCTGGTGTCGGTCAGCAGCATCCATGTGGAGGAGAACTCTGGAGTGGTCATCACCAACTCGTCTCTGAGCGTCCACGACCCCGACACCCCGAGACAGAGATCCTCTTCACTGTGGTCAGGAAGCCTTCCTATGGTGAGGACAGGGCACATAGTCTGCTAATTAGCTGGTTGAGACAAATGACTTTTACAATATACTGATGTAGTTCTATTGTTATATAATACATGAATACAGTTCTGCACAAACAATTAATGAATGCAGGAAAAATGTGGGATAAATACATGAAGAACGCCCCCTTTCCCACCCAGAGTCAGAGTGGGTTGATAGGCCATGTCCTAAGCCCCGCCCCTAGCGCTACCCCTTAATTCTGGGAGTTCGTAACCCTCTAAGGAGCGTCCATGGTCAGAGACCCAGCAGCTGCATGCTGTGAGTCAGTGGGTCTGTTGACAGATCAGGATTTTGGCGTCTTGGTAAACCATGACTTTACATCACAAGGCCTTTGGACAATAACAAAGCTAAGCTTTACTGCTAAAGGACTATATATAAAGTGAGGGGGATACTCACTGTGACAGATGCAAGACTAGGGATCGGACTCGATACCCGGGGTCCAAATTTCTCAAAACCTGAAAATCAATAAGGTCCGACCTTATCGATACTGTTATCGAGTAGCGGCTGCTGCTGGTCCATTAATTGCCCCCTGCCTTTCCCCTCTCTGATCTGTGTGCTGGATTCGCTGTCAAGTGCCCTGTGTCACTGACTCAGCCTGTGCTGCCATGTCGTCGTGCAGATGTGAGTGACTGTAATACAACTTTTAATTCCATTAAGGGTTGAATCACGTGCATCAGGCGTGACGCGACACGCCCCCTGTTCACTGCTCATTTGATCATTCATTTCATTTGGTTGCGATTGCGAACTTGCGTGACAGTCAGACACAGGAGGAAGCGACAGGATGGCTGAACGTGTGAAACGCTCAAAAGCTTGGCTACACTTCACCAAAGTGAAAGAAAAACCTGAAGCCAAATATGTGGCAAGGTGATTGCTTGCAAAGGTGGAAACACATCCTCCATGAACAAGCACCTTAGCCTTTGCCATCAAATCAAAGCAAAATGCAGTACCTTCGACTGTCTTCACAAGGAAACCCCGTCTGCTCCAATCGCATCATCATCAAGTCCTGTTCGTTGAGATAATCCACTTGATAAAATAATCCCAAAATATGCGGTCCCAGGCAGTGATGAAAGTTCCTTGTGCCATGTGTCCTGCTCTGACACGTCATCATGATGCATGATTGTATATATTGGGTATAGAGGCTAGTCTACCCAGTGTGGATATTCAATGTGTATTCCATAAAAAATAAGTCCAAATAGTTTGCAGTGCACAATAAATGTGTTTTCACAGCAATATAAAATTGAGAGAGAGGGAATTATGACCTGTTTAACTCCTAACAGCTTGTTATAGGCTATAAAAAAATACTAATGCCAAGATTTTTGTTTCAATCAAAGCAAATATAGCAAACCATTAATTTCATAATAATTTGACTGGGGCCCACCCACTATTTGCATGTCATGTGGGCCCTATTCCAACAGCATCAGCAGTTTTTGTTTATTGGAGGTGAGGTTAATCCTTCTGTTCAGAAATGAAAGCAATAAAAAGCAATAAAAAAACAGTTCTGTAAAAAAAAATTGTCATGTCTTTCCACCAAATAATACAAAAGGAAAGTATCGATAGTGGACCCGATAAGGACCCGGTTCGTTAAGCAGACTCGAAAATGGTATCAGTATCAATCAAAATTAACGAGTCCCATCCCTACTTGTGTTGCACCACCTGTTCGCAAAATCATCACTAACAACACATGCTGTTATTTATGATGAAGATGATAATGATTTCTAGGTTGGAGACTCGAGACGATGCGACATGGGGGCAACATTTTGTGGGATATATGACATCACTGATGATGTCACGATTTGGGTCACAAATCACTAATGATGTCACTGATGATGTCACGATTTGCTAACTTCGCCCACCCCCAAAATCGTGACTAACACCTCCATCGCTCCCACCTTTCCCCCCTCCATTGTGATGTCATTATTCACAGAAGCGGCAGAGAACCCCGTCAGGCCAGATTGGGGCCTTTGCTACATCCATTGTCAATAGGATACAGTAGGCGTTGATCGTGCGCATCGCACGATGCGCCCGATGCTGACACACCCATGATTGGTTGGTTTTGAATTTATTTAGCTTCAAGAGTGCATTTTTGTTCGTGTGACCGACCCTCAACACAGGCTTTGAGAATCCCAGGCCACTTACTGATACTGCTTAAATGAACCCACTCATATTTTGGTTCATTTCAAGAAAAACATTTCAGCTAGTGGCAATTCTAATTGGCTGGTAACTTTAAAATCTAGCAGCCATATTGGCAGGTGGTCAAAAAAGCTAATTTCAACCCCTGCAGGGAGAGCAGGTGGTGACATAGGAGTGAGTGAGTAAAGGATCAAATATTGGTGGTTAAGACTGAATAATGACATCACAACTGTTAATTTAAAATGAGTTATTCCTCTAAACCTGGCTTCAAATGCCCCAAATATTTCATGCTGGCGCCGTTCGGCCCTCAGCAAAATCTGGTAGTGAGGAATTTTTTGTGTGGCCCTCTCTATCATCAAAGTTGCCCATCCATGGGTTACGGCATGACAATATTTGTTCAGCCTCCAGCAACAATCTGGGTTTCTCATGTGGCCCCCCATGAAAAATAATTGCCCACCCCTGATCTAGAGCCACATGCAGCTCCTTTATGGGTAGCTGTGGCTCTTTTAAAGTTGAGCTGAACCCCACAATGACTTTTCTTTTCTTTTAGTTCAAATACCTGCAGTGCACCTATTTAATAATGTATGCAAAACAAATCACAAAAATCTAACTTCTTTAGTTTTTCACACTTTTTCGCATCAAAAGTTCGAATAAATTAATGGGAGGAAAGGGACTTTTTTGGGGGGTTGTGGCTCTTGCAAAGCTTTTTTTTGTCAGTGTGGCTCCTGAGTAGGGCAAGGTTGAGTACCACTGAGGGGCACGGTGGCTCAGTGGTAGAGCTGTCGCCTCGCAGTCAGAAGGTCCTGAGTTCGATTCTCGCCTGGGACACTGTGGGCGCTGTGGTTGTGTTCCCCCCCATATCTTCAGTGCCTACTGCCCAGGTGGGGTATCTCGTCGTAAGGGCCTTTCTGTCTGTGTTGATGTGTAATCGTGTGACAATAAAGACGGGCTTGTCCGTCTGAAATCGTGTTTTAAGTTAGACACATGGATCTATGGGCAGTGAAGAGGAGAGGAGATTTGAACAGAAAGATAAACTGTAGTGGTGGCTCCACCTAGCGGTTGGCCACAGACACTGCAGTCTACAACAGGAGATGCTCACAAACTCCTCTGTTCAGGCAGAGGCCACTTGCATGAGCTTAAAGCCCCGCCCCCTCCAGTGAAACAGGTAGTAAGACTGACTGGAGGGGGCGGGGCTGTAAGCACTTTGTTTTCTATATCTGTCTTTATTCAGATCCACTACATTCTGTCATAGAACCCAGCAGAGCCACACACACACACACACACACTGCTCCAATGAGCTTGCTGTCTACTTTGGAGAGACATGGACAATGCTTATAAATGATGTTTCATATTTATATATCTCAGTGGTCCCACACACTGCTCTCTGTCAGCTCACAGTATTGTATCAACACTCTAACAGGTTGAATTTGGCTGTGCTGACGTGACGTGGAAGCCTATGCGACACTGTGTAGTTATGGAATAGCTTAGCATGAGCTTTTTCCTTCTAGGGCTCGCATTTACACTTCAAAACTCATGAAAGTGGTCCTCACGTGTGAAGATTATCCTGCTGAACACTGGTTCGCGTTTGATTAAGCTTGCGTTGCCCACAGACCTTATTTGAAGCATCGCGCCAAAAACCCATTCAAAAATCCCATAGGCAGAAACGGTGAAGAGGAGAAGCTTCCTAGTGCCGACAGAAACCTTGGGGGTTTGAGTATTTCATGACATGTTTTGCTTCCTGGGTGCGCTGGATTTGATGATTTGATCACTGTGCCGGCCTCGTCTCCGTGTGACTGCATGTGTTGTTTGCTCGTCGTGTGAAAGCGGTGCACCATGATAGTGAGATCAAACACACCCTGCTGTAAATGAGGCACAGGCTGTGGAAAGACTATTTATATCACTAACCCTCTGTCTGATGTGTGCCATATGGCAGTTTTGGCTGCCTTTCATCAGCAGCACCCCTGGGAGATTACAAATATTAAATCCTTCTCTCTGTTTATTGCTGATAAAACAATTACACCTGTTCAGAACAGAAGGTATCAACTGAACAATAATATTGTCTCCACTCTCCACAATATTGTTGACAATATGGTTGAGTCTGTTCTGAACATACTGTAAGTGGGTTGTATACGACAGAATGTTGCTTTTTTCTTACTGCAAGTTCTCTGCAAAATAGCATCTCTATTATTTTCATGGTACACATTACTTGTAAATAGGAGTTTAGATTCCTTCTCTCTGAACATATATACTGCTACTGCAAATTAGTAATTGGATATCCTTTAACACTTTTCACAAACTTTCCTTCAGTTGTCACTACTAGTTTCCTCATTTTAAACATTTTTATTATGATTATCAGATTATTGAGTTCTTAGTATGACATTTTCATCTAATAATTGTCTCTTGGTATTTTGTTTGCAGGGTGGATTGAGGAACAACAAGCATGAGTCTACACTTTCATCACAGGAGTATGTCCATGAGCTGCATTCAGGCATCACAGAAGAAAAGCTGCTTAATTGCCTGGAGTCCCTCAGAGTGTCTCTCACTAGCAACCCTGTCAGGTTGGTAACCCATGCTGTTCTCTCACACTGCAAACTGCACCTCCTACCATACTGTCAATTCACATTTGCAAATACTTCTTCAACAGCCTGGAATTTGGTGAGGATTGGTGGAGTTTGCCATGTTAGGACAGAAAAGTGTACAGTAGAAAAGTACACTAAAGAATCTGAACTTTCTGCTAGTTATTCCATTGTCATTTGCAACAAATCCCGTGCCTCTGGTACATGAAGCAGATTAAAAACAAGTGCCTTATTTGCAAGAATTATTCATAAATATCATTTCGCCCAGGGTTTGCACTCAAAAGCAAACTGAACTTCATGCTCAATTCAAACATAATTACAATTCCATGTACGGTACTTTGGTGGACTAGCAGCAACCACACCAGCTCAGCACACCTCACCTTGGTTCAATTAGGCTCTAACAATTCAAACCCCTTTATTCAATTAGCAGACCACTGTTCAGCTCTGGACCCGACCCAAGTATTTCAACAGTGTTCTATTTGTAAACATGGATGTCTTTTATTGTTCCATGATTAGAACAGTTTCACATAGAGCGGCGTAGCTGCATCACTTCGTCACAAAGCCCCTAGACTCACTTCTCAGTTTCTATCCACTTCGCTCAACTAGATGGTAGATTAGTAGGTGGAGATCTCCAATTGTCTGCAAGCAGAGACTACAGCAGCCCTTGTTCCTGTGGTCTCTCATGCTTTGTCCAATCACTGATTTTATGCAAATTGCGTGACATATCAGAGCTGCAAATACCATAATAGACTCATGACCTGCACAAAGGTTTTACAATTACGCATAACTTCAGTTTCCAAGGTTCAAAATATTGGCAAAACGACGACAACCCCTTTCTCTGTTTGGAGGAGCAGATGGGAGAGGGAAAGAGAGAAAGTAATCCTCTTGGAAAAGTGTGTCACTCTTGAGTGCCTTTTAAACATGAACTCTGGATCATGTCAGGCTAGAGAGAACAGGATATTTTCAGGTTTTGCCTTTCTAAACATGAGGGGTCTTTGTTAAGAAACAACTGGATATGAGCCGTTTTTTCTGCCAGTGGGCGGCGGGGGGGGGGGGGGGCGGGCGGCGCGGTAGCATGTATCGAAAACAAGAAATGTGAGAGGAAACAGCTTTAGCTATGAGGCAGTCAAAATAGTGGGCACACCGTCGTCAATCACTGTGGGTGATTTATTTTACAAGTGGCAACTAGTCATATCCAGAGTTGGGGGTAACGCGTTACAAAGTAACAAAGTTACAAAGTAACAAAGTTACAAAGTAACGCGTTACTGTAATCACATTACTTTTGTCGGTAACGAGTAGTGTAAGGCACTACTGTACCTAAGTGCAGTGGTAACACTTTACAATAAGGGTACATTAATTAAGGGTTAATTAATGCTTAGTTAATGCTTAATAAGCATGAATTAACATGAATTAACAGGGTTAGTGAAGCTTAGTAAGCCTTAATTAACCCTTAATTAACATTAACTAATGTGCATTAAGTAAGGGTTGGTTAATGCTTAATAAGCATTAATTAACACACCGTAATTAACATGACTAGTAGTGCTTAATAAGCATCCATTAACCCTTAATTAACGTTAATTTGAGGTTTGCTGGTTCCGTTTCTTCATGTGGCCCTAATTTATATGCATGTTCTATAAGCATTACTTAACTGTAATTAACCATATATTAATGCTGTTTGCGACCCTTATTGTAAAGTTGCAAACATATATCCCTTAAGTAACACTTAATAAAAGCTTGAGTGTGCCTAATAAGCATTACTTACCTGTAATAAACCATGTATTAATGCTCTTTGTGACCCTTATTGTAAAGTTGAAAACATGTATGCCTTAACTAACACTTCATTAATGCATTAATGTGCTGAATAAACATTACTTATCTGTAATTAACCATTTATTAATGCTCTTTGTGACCCTTATTGTAAAGTTGAAAACATGTATGCCTTAACTAACACTTCATTAATGCATTAAAGTGCTGAATAAACATTACTTATCTGTAATTAACCATTTATTAATGCTCTTTGTGACCCTTATTGTAAAGTTGAAAACATGTATGCCTTAACTAACACTTCATTAATGCATTAAAGTGCTGAATAAACATTACTTATCTGTAATTAACCATTTATTAATGCTCTTTGTGACCCTTATTGTAAAGTTGAAAACATGTATGCCTTAACTAACACTTCATTAACACATTAAAGTGCTGAAAAAACATTACTTATCCGTAATTAAGCATTTATTAATGTTCTTTGTGACCCTTATTGTAAAGTTGAAAACATATATGCCTTAACTAACAGTTCATAAACTTATTAAAGTGCTGAAAAACATTACTTATCCGTAATTAACCATTTATTAATGCTCTGTGTGACCCTTATTGTAAAGTTGAAAACATCCCTTGAATAACAACAAGCGTAAGAGTGCTGAATAAGCATTACTTAACTGTAATAAACCATTTATTAATGTTCTTTGTGACACTTGTAAAGCTGAAAACATGTATCACTTAAGGAACATTTCATAAAAGCACAAGAGTGCTGAATAAGCATTACTTAACCATAAATAACCATCTATTAATGCTCTTTAACAATAACAGCGCCCTGGAAGCCGAATCAACAGCCCTCGGAGCAGAGCTTCCGCAATTCCGTTATGATGCGTTGTGATGTGAAAAGCGTCACAGCTGAATGTTTTGCCAGAGGATGAACTGGGAGCTCTCAGTCTGGAAAACATGTAGCAAAGGTAAACATTGCCCATCTGCTTATATCAACAAGCATTATAATGATACAAAGTGAGTTGATAATCGGTAAATGAATGCTCTTTGATGACTGTAGCATATGTACTGTAATTCTGAATAATAATAATAATAGAATATTAATATAAATGAGCATGGACAAGTACCAGATTTTCAGAATGACCAGAGCCCTTAAAAATGTATGACAGCAATGAAATTAGACAACACAGAGTTTTGGCTTTTAGCAAGATTATCTTAGTAAGAGTTAGATGAATTTAAAGCCTTTTGTTTGTAAACATGAATTCAGTACTTCAGCTTTTCACAGTTGACAATTTATAATTCCCCAAAAATAATAAAGTGCGCCCACAAATAAAATATGTTGTCCCTTCAGTCCAAAAAATAAAATAAAAAATTGTTTGGGGCCAAAAGTCGATGGGTGTCTGTACGCGTCCCGATGAAGTTCATCCGCTGGACTGTGTGTGTAACGACCGCTCCAGTCGTACAGCAGGGTAGTCCTTGATGCTACTGCAGTGAATGTGTGGATTGCTCTTCTAGATGCTCAGTGGTGGCTCGCCATCCCAGTCGACTGGGAGATCTGTAGTCTCGCTGTATTCCCCTGGATCCTGGGATTCATCCTGGAAGTCCCCGTCTACAAAAATCTGACAAGGTCACACCATTTCTCTCAATTACTGTTCTGTAATCAAATCAATTGGTACAGGCTACAATATTTATAAAATTTGTGTAATATCCCAGTAAACCAATAGTAATTCAATCTACAAGCTACAGTGTAGGGATGTTCATCAATAATCGATAATTGATAGTTGAGGAATGAATTCGATCACGTGGAATTTTTATCGATTTTTGTTATTTGCGGACTAGGTTTGGGTGGAATTTGTTGCTCCTCGCCCCACTCCATTGCACAGCCGACTAACGTGAGGTGGAGCTTCATATAGCCTTTAGTTTAAAACAAAACTGTTTTAAACATGGGGAATTCACAACGGCATGCGCCGCGGACACAAACAAACGCACCCAGTGGTCTGTGGACCTCAGCGAGGCTGTTATAACTATGACATTTCACACACTTCTCTCCTAATTTTCAACAAAGTGTGAGTAGCGGTATACGTGTTTAAGTGAATTCAAGTCATTTTATTTGTTTATAATGTTATGAACTATGAAGTAGCAGCAGTCAGCATGGACTCAGCTAGCCTTTAGCTGCTAACGCCCACCTGAATCAATTCACACACATCTCGGCAAATAATAATATCCACGCGTCGGACTCTGAGAGCAGCTGGATGGAACTCGACCATCAGGACAGATGAGGTTTTTGTCACGAGTTTATACGCCTGGAAGCCGCGGCCGGTGAGCTGCCTGAGTTCTACTTTCAAAATGTGAGTACAGTAGCCTAGCTAGCTAGTGTAAAGCTTCTGGCATACTCTTCGCGCACGCGCTGGAGGCGGGGCTCCACGGAGGGCGCTCGCACTCTGCGCAGGCCAAAACAGAACATAGTGAGTGCTCCAGAAATGGCGGCGATCAGTGCCAGGCAGTCTGAATGAAATTGAATGTAGCGTTCCCAATTCTATATATTAAATACTAAAAAACGACCCTCAACATTTGGGAAGGCTTAGCCACACAACTAGTTCGTTATAATCGAACATCATGCTTTGAAGGTGACTGTACGACGGTGAGGACTCAATCACAGCAGATATCCGCTGATAGCCTACCACGGAGTAGATCTCACAGGCACAGGCAGCAAAACCCGACGCGCTGATAGAAAAATCTCCATGGTCGCGCCGCGCTGCGCTCAGGCCTCGCCCCCCGACACGCCCCGTGCGATGACGTCATAATCGCCGCGCGCCCTATGCGCTTGGCTGGGCGCAAAGTGTATGCGAGAAGCTTAAAGCTTGTGGCATACTCTTCGCGCCCTTCGCGCCCTTCTTCGCACCCTAGCCCCTGGCGGCCGGAAGTGGCACTTTTGTAGTTTTTTGCAACTCCAAAAGTTACTATTTTACCTAGAGGCTACCCATGACAATTCTGGACAACACGTGAAAAAATACAGTCGGGAGAGAGGAGAGGCGCTTGTGACTCGGCTCCAGGTTTGGCGTGCAAAAGGCGTGCGGTGTGATCACAAAAGCGTGTAACAGCGTGTAACAGGAAAAGTCATGGAATTAGTAAAACCCTTGAAAGTTTAGGAAAAGTCATGAAATGTTGTTGTGTGTAATGAAATTGTTGCAGTCATCTTCCCGTGGATAACCTTCCATGTAATGTAACATAATGGTAAATTTACTCTCTGTAGCTTTGACCTAACATAGCGCTAATATGTGTCGATTTTAGTGCTGCTTGTACTTTATATTAATATTTGTATGGAAAATTATACTTTCAGGCGGTGTCTCGTCATAGACCTGTGGTCAATGGGACAGCATTGTGGAAATCCTCCCGTTATCCCCATTCAGCATAGTTAGCATTTAGCTGCTAGCCCAGCCCAGGCAGACAGGATCGAGGATTCAACCACCGCAGTAAATGCACATCTGAACAGATGTCTATGTCCCTGCTGTTGAATCCCCAATCCTGTAGTGTACAGCCACAGCACCTTCCTTTAGTGAGTCAGCCCATTGAGATATATGTTGTTGTTTTTTCGCCCACCGTCTAGTCTTGCACGCCAGCCGGAGTAACATTTTATGGGCGTTCCCACACAGAGCGACTGTATCTATAGCTTCCATGATGCAGTGATACTAAAGCACTAAAAACTCATATAAAGAGCAGCTGTGTCTATTTGTCCATAGTCATCATTTCTGGTAGGCTATTGGTCCAGAGTCACCGCCTCACATTACCTGGAAATGATATTATCGATCCATGAAAAGTCATGGAAAAGTTTGGAAGTTGTACCCATGAAAATGTGTGGGAAGTGTTCATTGCTATCTGTGGTGGAGGGGGGATTTGAGTGGATATGTACAACATGTGGATGTTTTTGTGCTTTGTTGTGTTGTCCTGTGTTTATGTATCACACAATAAACAATCAAGATTGATCACAATGACCATGATCTTGAACTTCTTCAGGGGATGGAAGGTACTGAAGCCAGTGCTCAGTCTGTCATGGCACAGTCCATCTGATACAATGATACAAACATGGAAGGTGCAGATGCTGCTGTTGCATTCAGTTTGCTAAACTGTTACAGGAATGACTTTTCCACAAGAATGAAGTGAAGCAAAATGCTGAGGCAGGGTGAGAGCCGAGTCAATGTTTAGCTGTTCCAGTGTTCCCCCACAAGCCAGGTTCCCTCATTTGTCCAGGTATAGCAGCACATATACAGACTCAGAGATCTTTATTAGACTATTTAATGATCTGAAAAAGACACATTTCAATGAATCTGTGTAGAATTCAGGTAGATGTTATGCATCACCAACTAACAAAGTACTGTGGAATGTGTGCGTGTGTGTGTGTGTGTGTGTGTGTGTGTGTGTGTGTGTGTGTGTGTGTTTGTATATATATACCGGTATATACAGTATGGTGTGTGTATGTGTATGTATGTATATATATATATACAGTATATGGTGTGTGTATGTGTATGTATGTGTGTATATATATATATATACAGTATATGGTGTGTGTGTGTGTGTGTATGTGTATGTATATATGTATATACAGTATATGGTGTGTGTATATATGTATATACAGTATGGTGTGTGTATGTGTATGTATATATATATACACTATATGGTGTGTGTATGTGTATGTATATATATATATATATACGGTATATGGTGTGTATGGCAAGTGCTGAAGGTACTACAAAGCTGTTTTCAGTCACAACTGTCACAAAAATGCAACATAGGTCTTGGATGTGTTTATCACACATAGGAATAATTTTGAAATGTGGCTTCATAAACTGTTAGAATCAATGTACTTAAAATGGCCATGACCGACACCGACCCCTCTGTCCCCCCTCTGTTTCCCCTCATCCTGACCCCCAAACAGCACAGGCTGTTTGAGACGACTGCGCTCTGCATCCTGGACAGATTCTCCACAGACCCCAGCACCATGGACCAGCACATCCCTGCCCGCTGGAGTGCCTCACCCACTTGAAGGGATTAGGCTAGGGGGTAACCTAGCATAACACATCCGAGCTAAGACAGCACACTGTTAGCACCGAGGACCTGGAAGAAACCAACTGACTTTAAACACCTAGACCTCTTACAGCTTTTAATCAGGACTGCTATCAGGAACTACTAGATACTCAGCTAAACTCACACAAAGAAGAAAACTCACTGAATTATGATTCATGTATTTTATTTTTGTGTATGTCTGTGTATAGAAATATGAGATCATATGAGATCACAAAGAGATGGATTTTTGAGAGCTGAAGGCAGTTTGTATCAAATGTAGCTTCATTTATTTGTATTTATTTATAAAAGTTTAGACATTTAGGAACCTAGTGCTGCTTCTGTACTGGGCTGGTGCCAGTTCTTAGTTGGTTCAAATGTGAACTTTCTAATTAGAGCCTTTATTGTCTCCCTTAGGATAAATTTGTCTTGGGCATTTGAGAGAACATACACCTGTAGCCGGATTTTAAGCACCAAAATCGGCCTGCATGAGTCAGAAGAGACCCCCCAGCATGGAAGTCACCTCGATGTGGATTTGATGCATCTAGTCGGTCCCCATGAGCCAGGACACACCCACTGGCCTGGAGATCACGTCTGCCCCAGACAATTATATCATTTAACAGTTTAAGTTTCCGTATAAATCATTACAATATACGCTCCCGTGAGGTGGGATGCATTTGGCGGGGGGTGCAAAACTCGCTGCTTCTCTGTTCGTTATTTTTTAAATGTGCGAAAAATACGGACTTGTGCAAAATAACGTCACCAACTATCCATATTCTTGGGTACATTCCGTTTAGCAAGCTAAGTGAGTTCAACACAACAAGCTAACTGGCATTAGTTTCAAACGAGGCTCCGTAACGGCAACGACTGACTGTAGCCTACAGTACCTGGAGCAAAGATGGCTGCTGTGTCGGCCGACTGGGGATCGGCTCTAACGCACCACAAAATTGCTAAGTTTCCTGTCAGAAAGTTAGCGTTAGCTAAGGATATTGTTGTGGTAACAAACTTACTGGCAAACTAGAACTGGCAAAGTTAATGTAGCTAACGTTACCTGACTGACATCAAACACCTGTTCATCAAACCCCGTTTGTGTGTCGTTCATTTCAAAACAATACTTGTTTTATGTCATCCCCAAATTGCCGTGAAATGTGTTTCTGCTTACCTGCTGCTGCTTCTTCATGATGAGAGTGAAAATCGATACAGTGCTCTTCAAGTAAAGAAAGAGGTGATGCTCCGTGTCAAAATACCCGTCTGACTTCTTAAGAGAAAACCGTCGAGTGCGGAACATAGGGATGACCCCGTGTCTTTTATAGTCTCCGCTCAGATTTGAAAGATGCACATATTTATGATTGGCCCATCAAAGATGCACATATTTATGATTGGCCCATCAACTCACATCTCGTAGCGAAATCGCGCACACGCCACACGCCCGTGCGTGAGAGCTGAGAGGGGGTCATCCCTATGTTCCCCGGGTCCTTATGTTCCCCTTTTTTTTCCAAATGGTGTCCACCCGCTATGCCGACCACCCGCAATGCCGACCTTAGGTTTAGGCGTGGGGGTGGGAGAGGTTAGGTTTTGTTGGCCTCCGTTCACAAGTGATTTTGTCACCCTGCCTGTTTCCGATGAAGGCGTACCAGTACCACCTACTAGTGGCCAGAGCCATGATGGCCCAGAGCTGTTCCTGGGGCTTGGTGACATGTCACAATGTCTAGTGGCTTCCAGGACCAACTCCCCTAATTATGTTGCGCCCATGACCTCAGCTCAGTGAGGACAGACCCCGAGAGTTTTTTTTTTTTTTTACAAACCATTAAAATATTCAGTGAAATAATTAGAGTTAAAGTAGACTAAAATTATAACGTTGTGTCTTGTGTGTGTAGAAGTCACGTAGAAGTAGAGACGGATAATTTAACTGGTAGAAGTCCCTTTTACTTATTTTGGAACTCTTGACAGGAAGTGGCTGTGTCACTCGTGCAGGAAACGGAACACGGATCTGGGTCGAGTGTCAGAAGCGACGTGTCATTCAGTTCAGTACAGTTGATTTCAGTTCACTCAGCTGCTCCAGAGTTCTATTTATATGTCTTTATGATAGTTTCACGTCGTCCAGGTGCAGCCAGAGAGTCTGTCTGTCAACTGTCTGTGAGTTTCCGCCTCTTCTTCCTCATTCAGCCAGAGCACTGTGGGGAACTTTGCTGCAAGTCAGCCTTAGCTTAGCTTAGCTTAGCTAGCCTAGCTGGAATCACTGTAGGTTATGTTTATTTGGGTCGGAGCTCAAAGACTTCACGTTACTCTTACCATCAATCTGTTGTGTGTGTGTCTGTGGGAGAGACAAGTAAACCACTGGCTAGCTGCATGCTAAAAACACCTGCTCCCATTCCTCCGTCAGACAGTAACAGCAGATACTGTTAGTAACCTACAAGACTGTAGTAGACTATCCTAAGACCCTAAAAAGTACCACTAATAAATTGATATGTATATAATAATAATACGTGCAATATAGAATAGTATTTATTCCATCAGTGTAAACATTGATTAAATAGGTTAGATACACACACACACACACACACACACACACACACACACACACACACACACACACACAAAGACATGTGTTAAGTGGAAATAACTAGTAGATTTCAGAGTAGACTTCAGAAGTCTCCAGCTTTTACCAGCAACTGCTGCCTTAAAGGATAAGTTCACCCAAAAATCAAAATGCAGTCGTTATGTACTCACCCCCTAGCCCCATAAGTGATGCTACTACTGTACTCCATATACACTCGTACAGTCCTAGCATCACACCCACTTCCATAAGGCAATAGGGGCTGTGAACGGCTGTTCAAAACGCTCTCCCACCCATCTCCGATGTCCGATTGCAGATCCGAAGATATGATAGTCCTCCTACGGAAGCCAGTAATTTAGCCGGGGCAGTTAAAATGATACTGCTGTCTGTGTGAAACAACCGTTTAAAAGCAGTCTTTCCACAGCCTGTGCTGAATTTACAGCAGGGTGTGTTTGATCTCACTATCATGGTGCGCCGCTTGCACGCAGCGAGCAAACACATGCAGTCACATGGAGACGGCGGCTCAGTCAGTGATCAAATCCAGCGCACCTGGGAAGCAAAACGTCATGAAATACTCAAACTCCCAAGGTTCCTGTTGGCACTAGGAAGCTTCTCCTCTCCTAAATACGGCATATTAGTAGCACTTTTTAGGCTCTTAGGATAGTCTAGGCGTCTTGTAGATAAGCTATCTTAAAAAACAGACATAATGACATTCTTACAGACAGACAGACAGACAGACAGACAGACAGACAGACTGTGTGTCTCACTGACTCTCCTCTGTCCTGGTCAGCTCCAGGTTGGGCTCCTGTATTGATGACCCGCGGTTGGTCATCCCAGTAACGGTTGGTCATCCCATCCCCGGTTGCTAACGGCAGCAGCATGAAGGTTCTGATCCTGGTCGGCGGGTATGGCACGAGGCTCCGCCCCCTCACACTGAGCGCCCAAACCGCTGGTGGAGTTCTGCAACAAGCCCATCCTGCTGCACCAGGTGGAGGCGCTGGTCATGGTGAGCTCATCGCAATTCGCAACATCACAAACACAATCTATACACAACATCTGGATGGATTCTTTTTGGCTGTGAAGGTGTGAGAGGAAATCAGTTTGATGGTACAGTGACTTCTAATAGGGAGAATGGCGGCTCTGGCATTCCCACAGCGCCCTCCGAAGGCCTGTTCCTGCACTATGGATTTTTGGTGGCTGCATCCCGGCTCGGCTTGACAGTGTCAAGGAACTTTTAACACAATTTTCTCCTTATAGCTCCTTCAAATTAAAAGTTTTCCACTGACAAACGGTACAATTTTATTGTGAAGTACGTATAGGAAGTTAAACATGTTTAGCTTGCTAGCTTGATTTTCTCTCACTGAAACAAGTCGAGACAAGAACATTTGGGGATATTTGGAGCACCCCTCCCCCCAGCAAACCAGTTATAAACACTGCATAAAGGTAAGCAAATAGAGACTAGAGAGTACAAGCAGAAGCAGTAAAATAAGGCTGATCGGAACGTACAACGTACGTTAGCATCTGTAACTGTGGGACGCAGATTCAATCGTTTATACGTTTATATATAATCATGCATATACCTGTATGTATGTATGTATGTATGTATGTATAGTGTCTATACATACACATATATATGTATACACATGGCTGCCTGGACAGGCCTGACCACTGAGTGCATTTTGTGTCAAAGCAATGAAAAGTGACTCCTGCTTTAGGGCTTGGGCTGTATAAGTATTGTCTGAACACATTATTCCAATCAAAGTTAGGAAATTCCCTTTATTTTATTTGACTTTTGTTTATGTCTACAAATGTTAGTTTATTAGTCACTGTTATTGTTCCAGGGAACAACATGCACTAGTAGGAACTAACAATCCTATCCACCTTATTTTTGGCGGCCATTTTTGCCTGATCTGCATGATGGGTGCTTCTTCCGGTGTGATCCTCCCAGCCTTGTTGCTGACAGCTTGACACCCGTCTGGGCGAACGGAGCAAATCACTAATCAGGTCCAGCTTGGCAAAAATCTTGTCGATAAATATCCCTTTAAGAGCGCAGTGCATTCATGGGTAATCGCCTGCTGTGGCTAATATTAGCCGCTAGTTAGTTATGTTACATGGCAGTAAAACGCCACTGAATGACCAAATTGAAATAACTTTTAACCATTTCGAGTAACACTGTTTCCATACGCATCACCAGCGTTAGTTTGTTGTTTATAACGTGGCTATATTCATAACGTTTTCTATCTCGGATGCGTTATTTCGAATCGCACATAGGTTACGCCTGGCGCAACCTATGTGGGTTTCAGGATGAAACAGACTCGAGCCACTAACGTCATCTTAAGAGCACAATATTCCTGGAATGCAAGTTTAACTAAACAGTTACATGTCCTCTGCATTCTACATAAAATTAAGATATTACGGGTTGTTTTATTTTGTATGTTACATACTTATTGGCCAAGTTATGTTCAATTCAGCCAGGGTACAAGGGACTGAGTGTAGGCGGCCATCTTTTCAAATCAAGTAGAATACCATTTAGGAAATGGCAAGCTGCAACAATAAGTCACGTTAAACCGGACCTTGTACGCACAATTATTTTTTACAGTGGGGCATTCAAAAATAAGGTGGATTGTTTCCTCTTTTTTTTTACGCTGTCACCGGTAACACCGGTGTTGTCACGTGTTTATTACCCAGTGGTAAAATGTCCACACCGTGGCATCCCTAGAACTCTGTGACTTGGACTTGTCTCCCCCCTCCTCAAACAATCACACCATGCTGGTCGTTTTCAGAAGTTATGGGAAAACTATCAAGTTATTTTGTGTGTGTGTGTGTGTGTGTGTGTGTGTGTGTGTGTGTGTGTGTGTGTGTGTGTGTGTGTGTGTGTGTGTGTAGCCGGTCCCCTGGCGCTGGCCAGAGAGCTGCTGACCGTGGACAACGAGCCGTTCTTCGTCCTGAACTCTGACGTCATCTGTGACTTCCCCTTCACACACATGCTGCAGTTCCACCAGAGCCACGGCAGAGAGGGGACCATCGTGGTGAGAGACAGACAGACTTACAGACGAGGAGAGACAGACTGACAGACTTACAGATGAGGAGAGACAGACAGACAGACTTACAGACGAGGAGAGACAGACTGACAGACAGACAGATGGGGAGAGACAGACATACAGACGAGGAGAGACTGACAGACTTACAGACAGATGGGGAGAGACAGACTTACAGACGAGGAGAGACAGACTGACAGACAGACAGATGGGGAGAGACAGACTTACAGACGAGGAGAGACAGACTGACAGACAGACTTACAGACGAGGAGAGACAGACAGACAGACATACAGACGAGGAGAGACTGACAGACGAGGAGAGACTGACAGATGGGGAGAGACAGACATACAGATGGGGAGAGACAGACTGACAGACAGACAGATGGGGAGAGACAGACTGACAGACAGACAGATGGGGAGAGACAGACTGACAGACATACAGATGGGGAGAGACAGACAGACATACAGACAATTTTCCTAATATTTATCATCCAGTGATATAAAAAAGTGATTAAACTGTGTGCCGGTGGGGTGACTTGTACCTGTATGTATGTATGTATGTATGTATGTATAGTGTCTATAAGTGTGAGTGAAGTAAGTGAAATTAATATTTTGATTGTATTTTTGTTATCATTTCACTTTTATTCACAATAGTCTGTCACTCTGTGTGTGTGTGTGTGTGTGTGTGTGTGTGTGTGTGTGTGTGTGTGTGTGCAGGTGACGCGGGTGGAGGAGCCCTCTAAGTACGGTGTGGTGGTGTACGAGCCTCGCGCCGGGAGGATCCAGTGCGCGCGTGTGTGTGTGTGTGTCTAGCTCAGGCCGACGTCCATCGAGAAAGAGATCTTCCCGGTCATGGCTGAAGAGGGTCAGCTGTACGCCATGGAGCTGCAAGGTGACGCCTCACAGCCTGCTAGCTTCACAGCCTGCTAGCCTCACAGCCTGCTAGCTTCACAGCCTGCTAGCTTCACAGCCTGCTAGCCTCACAGCCTGCTAGCTTCACAGCCTGCTAGCCTCACAGCCTGCTAGCTTCACAGCCTGCTAGCCTCACAGCCTCATAGCTTCACAGCCTGCTAGCCTCACAGCCTGCTAGCCTCATAGCTTCACAGCCTGCTAGCCTCACAGCCTGCTAGCCTCACAGTCTGCTAGCTTCACAGCCTGCTAGCTTCACAGCCTGCTAGCCTCACAGCCTGCTAGCTTCACAGTCTGCTAGCCTCACAGCCTGCTAGCTTCACAGCATGCTAGCCTCACAGCCTGCTAGCTTCACAGCCTGCTAGCTTCACAGCCTGCTAGCCTCACAGCCTGCTAGCCTCATAGCCTGCTAGCTTCACAGCCTGCTAGCCTCACAGCCTGCTAGCTTCGCAGCCTGCTAGCCTCATAGCTTCCCAGCCTGCTAGCTTCACAGCCTGCTAGCCTCACAGCCTGCTAGCTTCACAGCCTGCTAGCTTCAGTACACTATACCTAAACACCATGCAGCTGCAAAGTAACAAATCCAATTCTATTTTTAAATTCACATTTAAATCCTGGAACTGAGTTGTCAGTTTTGCTCCTGTGTTTCTGCTCCGCTTGAAGAAGCTGCAGTCTGTGAAGTGTTTTAGCTGTCTGACATCACAACGAAACTCTGTTGGTTTCATTTTGTTTCCTCGCTGAGCTTCTGAGTCTCCTCCTGTCTGTCTTACAAGACCAACAACAGGACTAAATTGTCTGTCTGTCTGTCTGCCTGTCTGTCTGTCTGTCTGTCTGCCTGTATGTCTGCCTGTCTGTCTGTCTGCTTGTATGTCTGCCTGTCTGTCTGCCTGCCTGCCTGTCTGTCTGTCTGTCTGGCTGTCTGCTTGTATGTCTGCCTGTCTGCCTGTCTGTCTGTCTGTCTGCCTGCCTGTCTGTCTGTCTGTCTGTCTGTCTGTCTGTGTCTGTCTGCCTGCCTGCCTGTCTGTCTGTGTGTCTGTCTGTCTGCAGGCTTCTGGATGGACATGGTCAGCCTAAAGACTTCCTGACAGGGATGTGTATGTACCTTCAGTCAGTACGGCAACACGCTCCTGAGAGACTCCGCACGGGGCCCGGTTTCCTAGGCAACGTTCTGGTGGTGAGTACAGCTAGCAAGCTAGTTATTTAGTGCTACTTGTTAGTTAAATTGTATCACCAATCTAGTTTTGATTTGTTTAACACTGTTGGTCACTGGATAATTCCATTGTGGTACTTCATAATTTTAATGTCTATCAGACTATTTCTAAGAAATTATTAAGTAAAATGTCTTGTGTGTATGAACCTTTTGCCTGGTAGTTTAGTCGAGGATAGATTGATCATTGATTGTGAATGTTTGCTAGAACGACTGTAGACTAGACACTATCTAAGCTTGGACAATGAAGGTGATGTCTTTGTGTTCTCTCCCTGTTCCTCCCTCCGTCCTCAGGACCCGACAGCACAGATCGAAAAGAACTGTACCATCGGGCCTAACGTAACGATTGGTGCCGGTGTGATTCTGGAGGACGGGGTGAGGATAAAGCGATGTACGGTGCTGAAGGGAGCGCGGGTTCGATCCCACTCCTGGCTAGAGAGCTGCATCGTGGGATGGAGCTCCTCTGTGGGCCAGTGGGTGAGTACAGATCTGGACAGAGTACCACAATACTGCCAAAGTCCTACTGAACCAGAGTGCTGCAAGTCAAAGTCCTACTGAACTAGAGTGCTGAAAGTCAGGAAGAAATACAATGACCAGATTAAATGAATTGAAGTGACAGTAGTAGGTAGCTCAGTTTAAGTCACAAGTAAGGCCGTGTGTCCATCTAGCGTCTTTTTCCGACCGTTAAACGCTGGAAGTACGCTGGGAAACGCTGATCTTGGCGCACAAGATGCAAGGAAGCAGTCTGAAAGTAACGTTATTTCAGTGCGGTAGCTAGCTTGATAGCTGACAGCTAACATTAGCTAACAACACACATACAGTGATCTAGCTCAACACTCACCAGAAATATTAAGTGTCTAGCCAATCTGCTCCCACAATTAAGCCTTTCTGTCTCTGTTGCGATAGTTTCTCCATATGATTAGTTGCCAGAAAAGGAGCACCCGACACCAGCGTCTTTCTGAAAAGTTAAAATATTTTCAGCTGGAAGCGCTGGGAGTCGGGCGCACAAAAACGCCGGAGCGCTGTGAAAATAGACGCTGGGCGCTGCGCACTTTCTCTAGACGTCCGTGTGCACCTGCATATGCTCGCTCCTCATTGGAAACAACTGAAAAAAGACGCTGGAGCTGATGAAAAGACGCTAGGTTGACACAGGTCCAAAGGACAAAGAAATACCAGCGCCTCTTACTATTTTAGCAACCAACCAGATGTTTAGAAGACAACAGGACACAGGTAACACGCACGCATGCACACACACACACACACACACACGCACGCACGCACGCACACACACACACACACACACACACACACACACACACACACACAGAGACACACACACACACACACACACACACACACACACACACACGGCCCAGCAATGCAATATTTAGGCTAAAATGCTACATGTTTTCTAGATGTGTGTTTTTCTCACAACCTTACTCGTACAATACGGAGCAAATATGCAATGTAGAATTTATTTGTTGGATATTACAGTAGCAATGTGACAGTAATAAAGTATCATTCTTATCATTCTTAAAGCAGCTATGGGGAACTTTCATTTTGTGTTGATTTTAGCAGCCCTTGTGTACAAAAGCAGTCGTGTAAGACAGTGATGATCTCATCAGTGATGTCATAAGACTGATGGATGTGAACTTAAGGGGCACACACACACACACACACACACCTGCGTGCATGTAAACTTAGGCCATGTTTACACGGCGTCGCTCCCTGCATAAAACAGCAAACTGCTGTTGTGTTCTGGACTTTGGTTCTGCGTTTACACACAGTGTTGTATGATAATGAATCACGTGCAGACAGTGCCGCAAAAGTGACTGAAAACACTGTAGTGCGCATGCCAGGCCGCTAGGTGGCGGTGTAACGTGTAATTAGTATATCCAGCACTGTGACACTGTGTCCTGTCTTTGCTGTCCTGTCCTCCAGTACCATCATCTCGTGGGGAAGGAGCAGGGAGAAGGAGGCGTTTGAGCAGCTCCTCGACCAGTTCCCCAGTGGTCCGGTGTCAGTGGTCAGCGACAGCTACGACATCTTCAAGGCCTGTAAACACATCTGGGGAGACAAGCTGAAGGAGCGAGTCATGGAGCGCAGCCAGGATTCCTATCTGGTCATCCGGCCAGACTCCGGAGACCCCGCCGAGACCCTTATTGAGGTTTGGACACACCTGACTCTATGCCCTATCAAATTTGGGCTCACTGAGGCCCCGCCCACACATATACGGATATAATTTTCGAAAATGTATTATTTTCTCTGCATTTTGGCCTCCCGTGCACATGAAAACAGAGCTTTTGCAAGTTGAACTATTTTCCACTCTTTGCGCGACCAACCACGGGGGTGAGTGTGGAATCTGTACCCTAACCCTACCATAGAGACACTGCGGACCGCGTCATCATTCAGAAACCACGCCCAAGACGGGGGAAAACAAAAACTCCCCCCCAATCCTGGCGTTCTCCTATGTCGCGTGCATGGTCACGTTGCACACAAAGATCATATATACGGAAGATGAACACTCCAACTTACTTCCTTGACAGCTAGATCCACATTTTTCTTCTCGACAATTCTCAATGGCTTCCTTGTTTTGCTCAGGAGTACAAAAAAACTTTAATTGGCGATTTTTTACATTTGTTGTCTGCGCAGCCCACCACCACACAACAGCTTTTAGCTATGTTTAATCTAAGGGAAATTACGCTGGTGTATGGAAGTGAATGGAGCGCTTTCCCCCGTGATGGGCATGGCCTATTTCACGCAGTGTCTCTATTCATAGCTTTCAAGGGGCGTTACGTGCTGCCGGGAACGCCCACCTGGCGGTCAAAAAAAACTTGTTCATTCCGCTGGCAGCCGAGTCGACTAGTTTCTCACGCTGTGTTTGTTCAGCCGTTTGTACACGTCTTTGCGGCCAACATTTCATCAAAGGTAAGCTCAAGTAACGTTACAATAATGATTAAAATACCCCGTTAACGTTACTTGAGCTTACCTTTGATGAAATGTTGGCCGCAAAAACGTGTGTACTTTGATGGTAGAAAAAAAGCCATTTGCCCTCCCCAGCGACTGAACCACGTCTAATCGCACAAATCCACAACCTCCTCCTGTCTGAGTTTTCTTTCTCCGACGGGATTCTGTAAAAGCACAAGCCATGCGTGTCTCCTCGTCGGTTAGTGCAACCGATAGCACAACAGGTATCCGGCATTTTGGCTGAACAAACACAGCGTGAGAAACTAGTCGAGGCGGCCATCAGGTGGGCGTTCCCGGCAGCACGTAACGCCCCTTGAAAGCTATGAATAGGAAATAATGACCTTTAAATTGTTGGCTGGTGTGAACGGGAATCTTTTTGAAAACAGAGGAGAAAAAAAATGTCTTTTCAGAAATATCCCTAAACTTCTGGACGTAGTCTGTTGGAGACAGAGCACACCTTGCCAGACACATGTGATGCTCATGACTCACATGACTCCTGGTCTACAGCGCAATATTGTGGGAGTTGTATGTATTAATGCCTTGTGTTTGGTATCGTAGGTCATCAAGATCTCAGAGGAGTGTTTCGAGTGTTCAGTGAACTCTGTGGGCTACAAGGTGCTGCCTTCTTACCTACGCATCATTCAAGGAGACGGCATCGACCTCAACTCAGTGGGAGAGGTCAGAAGAAGTTTGCTTGTTCTACTTGTATTATGTGAAGTACTGTGTTATTCAGATCTATGTCGTTTTCTTGTATTTTCTGCTGCTATAAACACTTAATTTCCCCACGATGATCATTAGTTTCATCAGATATAATACCCCGTTCAAGACAACTCAGACCGCCGGAAAAAATGGGTTCCGTCCGAACTGTAAAAAGTGAATTGAACGGTCGTTCAGGCCGGAATTACAGCTCGGAAATCCGGGTATCAAAATGGCAACTTGCATCATTAATGATGCTCACAGAATTATTATAAAGACGTTTGTTGACGTTTTAACACACAATCTGACGTCTTAATTATGTAATGTTAACGTTTCATATGTGTTTGTGTCATCTGTGTTTTGCTCTGTGTGAAATTCAGCATTCAGCATGTTCGGTTAGCATTGTTCGCTAGTAGGTAGCTACCATGCTGATGCGGGTTGCTATGGCAAAACGCTTGGTTTCCCCCCCGAGCGGGAGGTGCAGCGTGAACGCAAATCTGTCCGGGCCGGAGGTTCCATGTTGAAACTTACGGCGGTCCGAGTTGTCTTGAATGCGGTATGTGAAACGTACTTTCTCTCTTTCTCTGTCGTTCTGCCACTAACACACACACACACACACACACACACACACACACCAGCCATCTACATCGTCACCTGACTTTGATTGAAGTTACATTAAGTATGACGTCTATCAGAATGAAGTGCAACAGAACTCAGTATAAGTAAGGTCTCCTATGATTTCCACAAAGTGGGAAACAGACAGAAAAGCGGGAATTATGAAGGGAATTCTAACAAAAAGACAATCCCATGGAAATGTGTAAAAAAAAAAGTGTATTTTTCATCACCGTGTGAACAGAAACTGAGCTGGGCCTGTGTATTGAAGTACATATAAGCCTGCGTCAGCATGTGCAGATGATTTGTAGAGGAAGAGACGAGGTAAAATATTTTAGCATTTTATTAGGAAACAAAACAACAGCTACAGCTTCATCTACGAAGTTGGGAAACATGGCATGTTGAGGTTTGGTGCCTGGCAGGTTTGGTGCCTGGCAGGTTTGGTGCCTGGCAGGTTTGGTGCCTGGCAGAAAACAATTAACCATTAACAAACTATCCTCTTTTCAAAAATTAACAAGATCCACCTTTCCCTCTCACCTAGTCTTTCTCAGAAAAAAAAAAAACACTTTTAGCCTAGTCTCATCTCAACGCCAGACCCATGACAGTTCTTACGCTGATATACTACTTGACTGCATGCTGCAGATCTGTATGCGGAGCGCAGCGATTCAACGTAATATTTGAGTCTGGGGAGAGACGACTTTTAGCCAGTCTGAAGATTCAAACCTGTTCATGTTTATAAGTTTGCTTCTTGTGAACGACTAATAAAACAATCTCATTAGCCACTTCTTAACATGCAGTGGAATCCGTATTATAACCTGCACCTAGCCGGTTGGCCTGCATGTTAAACAACAATTAGCCGGCCTACGCGCACTCCCACGACTCCGTATCTTATCTACCTCGACCACCGGTATAAGATCCGCTTCCACGCAATCGCAGCTCATGTTAAACAGCTGGCAGGTTATTATCCGCATATCCATAGTGGGCAGGTGTGGCTCTTCGTGACTCACTTCACGTTCGCTAGTTTATTAATTAATGAATCGTTCGGGCAATCGCTTATATCAACGAGCAAACTCACGGTTTCCTCAAGTGCTGCAAAAACGGCTTGATTGATTGTTTGGCCAATGCGCTTCAGCTGCAGGCAGCCAGGTCCAGTGCTGCGCTGCTTGCTTGCTCCCATGTCAGAAAAAGCCTAACTTTCGTGGGGAGAAATACATTGAAAACTAGTCAGATATGACTTGAAATGCCACTTGTAAAATAAATCACCCACAGTGATTGACGACAGTCCGACCACTATTTTGACTGGGCGGCTTTATGTAGCAAGGCGAAGCGCTCATTTTTTGGCACATTGCCACCCCTCGTTGGAATGGACTCGTTAGGCATGCTTTTTGAAGTCTCCAGATTTGTCGCTAACGTGATGCAGCCAATTCTATCAGCAGGCAGTGATGTGTGCCTCTCCACTGCGTAGAGGATAGGAGCTGACTGACTGATAGGCTATCAAACTTTTGTGGCGAGAAATGGCCTACATTTAAAACTAGTCTAAAAATAAATCACCCACAGTGATTGACGACGGTGCGACCACTATTTTGACTGCCTCATAGCTAAAGCTGTTTCCTATCACATTTCTTATTTTCGAGACATGCTACCGCGCCGCCCCCGAACCCCCCCCCCCCCCCCCGCCGCCCACTGGCAGAAAAAATGGCTCATATCCAGTTGTTTCTTAACAAAGACCCCTCATGTTTAGAAAGGCAAAACCTGAAAATATCCTGTTCTCTCTAGCAGGACATGATCCAGAGTTCATGTTTAAAAGGCACTATTGAGTACTAACTAAAACAAACAAAATGTCGTAGCGCCCTTTTTGCTGCCGTCTTGTTTTTGTTTCTTTTGCAGCAATTATCTAACAGGAATATCTTCTGGGCACTGTGGCTCTGACCTTTGACTTCCTTACTTTTGGTTGCTTGTAACATTGCTGATCTTCTAGGAATTGAAGCTCATAAGCTAACATGCTAATCCCAGGGCTGTGTGTGTCCTGCTGTGTCTAAAGCTCTCGTGTCATTCTTCTCGGTAGATCCTGCAGAAGCTTAGCGATGAAGGCTGGAGTGCTGAGAACATCTTCTTTGGTTGTGAGAGATACACTCAACTGTGCCTTCAAGTGTAGCTACGTGGAGACCAACGGGCAAGGGGGTACGGTAACTGACTATTCTCAGGGGAACGATTAAACACCTCTTTGCCTCGGTTTTGATTACCTTGGTCTTTGTGGATTTTCAAACAGCCTGTACAGGCCATCATTCTCAGTTTGAATGATGTTTTTTCACATCGTTTCCTCTCCCATAAACAGATTATTGTAAACTAGACACTAGAGGGCGCTCAGTAGAGCAGGGCTATTCAACTGCCGTATATCGTTCAGGGGGACACTAAGAATCTAAGGGCCGGGGGGGGGGCAGACATTTCCCCGAGCTATTATTATTATCATGGTCCTTGTTTTGATTTTTTTATTTCTATTTTATTTTCAGAAACAGAAAAAAAAAAGATGCACGTCAAAATCAATGCACAGGTGAACAAGGGAAACGGGACTGGATTTTTATCTGCTGATGAAGCCTCTGTATCACTGAGAGAGAGGGGGGAGAGGAGAGAGAGGGGGAGAACAGAGAGAGGAAGAGAGAAAAACCGATAGTAGAGAGAAAGCAAGGGAGATAAGAGGGGGAGATTCACATGCAGCGAGGCGCTTCTTTTCACCCAGAACTGGTCCGTGGGCCGGTGTGACTTGATTGTTTGGCCCGGGCAGCGAATAGGCCTGCAGTAGAGTGCATACCTCTACCACCTGAATAGGCCTGCAGTAGAGTGCATACCTCTACCACCTGAATAGGCCTGCAGTAGAGTGCATACCTCTACCACCTGAATAGGCCTGCAGTAGAGTGCATACCTGTACCACCTGAATAGGCCTGCAGTAGAGTGCATACCTGTACCACCTGAATAGGCCTGCAGTAGAGTGCATACCTGTACCACCTGAATAGGCCTGCAGTAGAGTGCATACCTCTACCACCTGAATAGGCCTGCAGTAGAGTGCATACCTGTACCACCTGAATAGGCCTGCAGTAGAGTGCATACCTGTACCACCTGAATAGGCCTGCAGTAGAGTGCATACCTGTACCACCTGAATAGGCCTGCAGTAGAGTGCATACCTCTACCACCTGAATAGGCCTGCAGTAGAGTGCATACCTGTACCACCTGAATAGGCCTGCAGTAGAGTGCATACCTCTACCACCTGAATAGGCCTGCAGTAGAGTGCATACCTGTACCACCTGAATAGGCCTGCAGTAGAGTGCATACCTGTACCACCTGAATAGGCCTGCAGTAGAGTGCATACCTGTACCACCTGAATAGGCCTGCAGTAGAGTGCATACCTCTACCACCTGAATAGGCCTGCAGTAGAGTGCATACCTCTACCACCTGAATAGGCCTGCAGTAGAGTGCATACCTGTACCACCTGAATAGGCCTGCAGTAGAGTGCATACCTCTACCACCTGAATAGGCCTGCAGTAGAGTGCATACCTGTACCACCTGAATAGGCCTGCAGTAGAGTGCATACCTCTACCACCTAAATAGGCCTGCAGTAGAGTGCATACCTCTACCACCTGAATAGGCCTGCAGTAGAGTGCATACCTGTACCACCTGAATAGGCCTGCAGTAGAGTGCATACCTGTACCACCTGAATAGGCCTGCAGTAGAGTGCATACCTGTACCACCTGAATAGGCCTGCAGTAGAGTGCATACCTGTACCACCTGAATAGGCCTGCAGTAGAGTGCATACCTCTACCACCTGAATAGGCCTGCAGTAGAGTGCATACCTCTACCACCTGAATAGGCCTGCAGTAGAGTGCATACCTGTACCACCTGAATAGGCCTGCAGTAGAGTGCATACCTCTACCACCTGAATAGGCCTGCAGTAGAGTGCATACCTGTACCACCTGAATAGGCCTGCAGTAGAGTGCATACCTCTACCACCTAAATAGGCTTGCAGTAGAGTGCATACCTCTACCACCTGAATAGGCCTGCAGTAGAGTGCATACCTCTACCACCTGAATAGGCCTGCAGTAGAGTGCATACCTCTACCACCTGAATAGGCCTGCAGTAGAGTGCATATCTGTACCACCTGAATAGGCCTGCAGTAGAGTGCATACCTCTACCACCTGAATAGGCCTGCAGTAGAGTGCATACCTGTACCACCTGAATAGGCCTGCAGTAGAGTGCATACCTCTACCACCTGAATAGGCCTGCAGTAGAGTGCATACCTGTACCACCTGAATAGGCCTGCAGTAGAGTGCATACCTGTACCACCTGAATAGGCCTGCAGTAGAGTGCACTCAAAGACTAGAATATTTCCAAGTTTAAATTTGTTTGTTTTGTTTGTGTGTCTTGCTTAGATGGACGTGTACAAGCAGCCGGTGACCGACCCATCCAAGGGGTCAAAGAGGGGTCGACTATCACTGAGGAGAAATTCTGATGGCTTCCTAGAGACAGTAGAGAGAGGGGCAGGCAAGCCTGAAGAGGTGGGATATTGAGTTTAGTTGGATCTTACTCGGGTATAATATGTGTTTTGTGCTTTACCTCCTCAGGAAACTCTTGGTGCCTCATGTCCAGTATCTGTGTGTGCTTTGCCTCCTCTCCTCAGGATCTGCTGGTGACGGTGTTTGAGAACGGCGTCCTCCTGCAGGACTACTCCCTGGAGGAGATCCGGAAGAACGCCCGGCTCTGGGAAGAAGAGGTGAGCCCCGCCCAGCACAACAAGGACCAGGAGCTGCTTCACGATCACATCATCAACAACAGGCTGCACTAAGTCAGCTCCAACGCCTCTTCACACATGCATCTCATATCAGATTAGAGTATTTAATTACAGGCTGCACTGATTTGCTATGAGGTGGAGAGACTGCACGGACTGTAGTCGCACACTGCGGGCCTCATGATGTGTGTGAAAGACTCACCACTTGACCTCTCGAGAGGGGAGTGAAACGCTGTTTCTCCTAACAGTCACCACCTAAGCACTACCATTCCCCTCACTTCCTCCTCCCATGACCGGAACAATCAAAACTCAGGGTCAAATATGATAGAACTCTCCTTTTACACCAAGTACATTATTATTAGTATTATTTATGCTCACGAATACAATAAATATGCAATCACCAATCATCAATGGACAAACAGTGACTGACTGATTTTTAATAAGGGGGCAATATCAGCCCTACGTACATAAATGATCAGCAAGTCAATATATGAGTGTAGCCCTAACTTCTGTCTGTGTTGTTTTGTTTTGACACGATCTTTCCATGTAAGCGCTGATTCAGAAGGCATGCCAGCATATGAATCGATCATAGAATCCAGAAAAATGTATGAAGCATGACTTAACAACCTCTAGAAGAAGGTGCTATTTTCACCACAGCATAGAGCAGAAACCAAAGTGAATCGTACCTGTGGTTTCTATTTCATATTTGTGATATATCTCAGACTCACTTTCATCTCCAGAACATTCTCAACTCAGTTTGGAGGCGTGTAGATTCATGTTTTTTTTTTAAGTGGGTAGGGGGTGTGGTTATGGGTTTGTCTTTTTTGAGCTTTCATTTTATTCTAAACATAATGAATGAGTAATTTTACAAAAATGTCCATTGTTGGCATATTAATTTGGCAAAGGTGTAGGCAGGGGCGAGCTCTCTAAAGAGTACAAAAAAGGCACGCACATCCAGTGAGGGGTTAAAACCAGGTGCAGGACAGAAGTGCAAATAAGTAATAAAAATAGAGTCCGCAAATATTTATTTGACCACAAAAAAGTGACGTTTCGGGCAAAGCCCTTTTTCAGACATGGGTGAGCTCTCTACCATATAACACAACATCAACAATAACTCATGTACTCACAAATTTGGTATCTTGAAAGAATGAATGCTGCTTTAACCCATTGATACCTGATGCAGCATTTGCGTGTATATCCCTCATTTGTGTGTGTATCCCTTTAACGTTAATGCGGTTCGCGGTCTTAAAGGAGAATTTCGGTTTTGTACACCACGGTCCTTATTTCCAGCTTAAAATATGTTTTACTCACCCAAATAACTTTGGTTTCATTCGGTGATCCACAGAAGATTTTGAGCTCGGAGTAGCATCCTCAAACGGGCGCAAATGGGGCAAGGTGCATGCGCTCTGTAAATAACATTTTCTGTCACATCGCGGTTCATTATGGTTGTTTCAGATCATATCTATATGCCAAGCTAGGCTGCTATGCTAACAACAACATAACGAGTCAACTCTGACCTGCCCCGGATGTGCTTCAGAAGAAGCAGTGAGAAACGCTTCTGTTAGATAAACCACAGAAGAAGAACATAAGCACTGTAAGCCCATCCGGGACCGTGGTGTAAAAAAACTAAATTCTCCTTTAACTCATTGAGTGCCAGCC